>NC_072732.1:29237558-29447722 GCF_026930045.1 Uloborus diversus
GGTATAGAGGATCCAAATGCTTTATCAGAAGCTTCAACATAAGATCACCTATCTAAACTGTAAAGTTTTTATTTTGAGGCTGTTTAGACTGCTTTTCTCTCATTAAAATGTATTTTAAAGAACTAATTGGATGCGTATGGTTTTCATAGTTTATGAATACACTGTTGGTATTGCTCCAATGTTGAAACTTAGGAAATCCCCTACCGAAACATTAAAAATAATAATAAATCAAGCTGCAAAGCGTGCAAAATTTGAATTCAGAAAAATAATATTTAAAAAAAATGAAACAAAGAAAGAAAATAGATTTTTAAAAAAAGCCAGTATTTTTCAATCTTTGCTTTTTATTCATACTTGCATCCTTCATTGCAACCATACCATCTGACAAATTCAGGAAACTTCATTTTGTATTAAAACTAAAACTTCAAAACATTGTAGTCACTGGAAATAAGCATGGCAACCCAGACAGGAAGATATGAAAAGTTTGTAGACTTTGATTCACCCAAAAAAAAAAAACTTAAATAAAGGAATGTACACACAGACTCCAAAATGGCTGCTGCGCAGTTCCGAAATGCAAGGCAGCTCAATACCGGACACAACCCCGAGGGTAGGAAAACACATGAGAAAATCTTTTGCATTTGCTTCCTCACTTCACATCCTTTCCAGACATATCGGTATTGTGCGGGTAGTGCCTAAGGACTGTGCGACTACCACGTGCAGGGGAGAGATCTCAGGTTATTGTGGAACTTCTGTTTCTGTGCCTTTATGTACAGGTAGTTATCAAAATAATGGAAACACTCTATGACAAGTGTGCTGGGAATCAGTACTCTGCCGTAAATGTCTAGTTAAAAAAGGTGCCTTCTGACTGCAATCACTCACACTGGTGAATCCAGATTGTGATTGAGTTCTGTGTTCATTTTTGCTGCTGTTTTTTTCGCTTTTTAGACATTACAATCCGTTTCAATACCCGTCGGTTTCTTTCACGAAGTTTCTCTTTCCGTCCACTATTTTGCTTTGCCGAGCTTGTCTTACCGTGCTGTGTGCCTGCTCTCATGACTTTAGATACTGTACCTTTAGAAGCGTCAAAAGCTGAGATGTTTCAGTTTCAGTTACACTTGTTCCAGTTAGACGCGCTCCAACAATTTGGACTATTTTCAAGTTTGAGAAGTCCAACATTTCACGTGCTTGAAAAAAATCCAAGACTTCCAGAAAACCACCATATTGTACCAGAATATGTACGTTGCCATATATATATATATATATATATATATATATATATATATATATATATATATATATATATATATATATATATATATATATATATATATATATATGTATGTAAACATGTACCTAGTTTTGTTTTTCATTACTTACGAAGCACATTCAAAAATGTCACTTTATTCACAGGTGTTTCCATTATTTTGATAACTACGTGTATGTATGTGTGCGCATGCAATGGGATTCCGAAATCCTCTCACATTTGCTCACCTCCATCTTGAGGATTGTTGTGTTTAGCTCACCAACACTGTACTTAGCATTGAAAGAGTATCCTGGCGTTAGTTAGAACTGTTTTTGCATACAGACGGAAAATTTCTTCTCTAATGTAAAAGTTGATTTACATGGAAATTTAACACTTAATCTAAAAATCATAGCGAATCAAGTTTCAAGACTGAAATTGCACGGCACAAAATCAATAAAAATACCCCTTTTTAAAATAAATCTCTTATGTTAAGGTTGCTAGTTTTTGTTCAGTATACCCTCGAGGTTTTTTTTCAATTTACTATTTATTTCTTCTTTTTTTTGGGGGGGAGGGGGGCGGGGGTAATCATCGCCTGGTAGACGTTACTCACTTAGCATCAAACATGAAGATTGTGAAACTAAATTGATTGAAGATTGTGTACATGTCACAGTTTTCAGTAGCATTGCCCCCCCCCCCCCCGAACGGTTTTTTTTAAGGAGAAAAAAAATTACTTCCAGGAAAGGTTGAATTTACCTGATACTTGCATGGGTTGTTTTTATCCCGGGGGAAAAAAGAAAACAGAATAAAGAACAGCGAAATTTATCTTTTAATACCGTCTTAAAAAAATAAAAATGAATAAAATAATTAACAAAATATAGAGGGG
This sequence comes from Uloborus diversus, assembly GCF_026930045.1. NCBI lineage: Eukaryota > Metazoa > Arthropoda > Arachnida > Araneae > Uloboridae > Uloborus > Uloborus diversus. The sequence goes on from NC_072732.1 coordinate 29,239,682, forward strand.
GGGGGGGTGATAAAATTTGGTAAAGACTGAAACGTAAGAATTCTTTTAGTGCAGTTTTTTCAGAACGGCTAAAGATAAATTAAATGATTACTTAAAGAATATAATATTTGCTTTAATCAATTAAAATTTTTGCACAAAGTATTTTGTACACGAAAATACGAAAAATTTTACTTACTTTATTTGTTATTTTCTTTTCCCCTTTTAAAACAGCACAGTACACAATAGAGTCATTTTTTGAGACAATTCTTTTGTAAATATTTTTTTTCCATTTCTGTCTACTGTTATATTTGAAAATAAAAAACTAAAAGATAAACTATTTTTGTTTTAAAAAAACAACAATAGTACATATTTATTGAAACTTGATACCTAATAGTTTGAAACAATGAATCTGATTGCCTTTTAAATATTAACTCACTTTATTTTTACAAATTAAAAAAAAATGCTATAACTTTCAAAAAGTTTTTTGCGTTAAGGTGCATTGCAGCCTAAGAGACATAATGGTTACCGCTATAAAACTAGTGCTGACATACGGGAAGAATGCTCGTTTAGCTCTGAACGAAATTCTGGTTTTGTCTGTCATTTAGTTCTAATAACTGAAGTTCTGTCTTTATCTCCATTAAACTAAACACATCTCTATGTCTATAATGTGTTATTTTCTGAAACAAGGGTTACACGTAACCTATTTTTGAAGTCTGTAAATGTGGCTTTCGTGTTACATGAGTGTTGCTGCACACCTCCCTAGCAGGAAACCTGTCAAACACTCATCACTTAAAGATTTCTTTACGCAATGTAACATCTCTATGCCTATGATGTGTTATTTTCTGAAATAAGGCTTATACGTAACCTAATATTGACGTCTGTAAGTGTGGCTTTCGTATTATACCATGAGCGTTGGTGCACACCTCACTAGCAGGAAACCTTTTAAACACTCATCACTTAAAGATTTCTATACGCAATGTAACATCTCTATGCCTATGATGTGTTATTCTCTGAAACAAGGGTTATACGTAACCTAATATTGACGTCTGTAAGTGTGGCTTTCGTATTATACCATGAGCGTTGGTGCACACCTCACTAGCAGGAAACCTTTTAAACACTCATCACTTAAAGATTTCTATACGCAATGTAACATCTCTATGCCTATGATGTGTTATTTTCTGAAACAAGGGTTATACGTAACCTAATATTGACGTCTGTAAGTGTGGCTTTCGTATTATACCATGAGCGTTGGTGCACACCTCACTAGCAGGAAACCTTTTAAACACTCATCACTTAAAGATTTCTATACGCAATGTAACATCTCTATGCCTATGATGTGCTATTTTCTGAAACAAGGGTTACACGTAACCTATTATTGATGTCTGTAAATGAGGCTTTCGTGTTACACCATGAGCATTGCTGCACACCTCCCTAGCAGGAAACCTTACTAACACTCATCACTTAAAAGATTTCTATGCACATTGTTTTATCTCTATGTCTATGATGTGTTGTTTTCTGAAACAAGAGTTGTACCAGGGTTGCCAAATTTGTAGAAACTATTTGAGGATTTTGAGGAGCATTTTGAAATTTTGCGGAGCAGCTCGGAATTTTGTATAAAAATCAATACGTATAAAAAAAAATATATGTCAAAAATTGTTTTTATGCTTTGATAATCATTTTAAGCACGGACATAATTATCATAAAATTAAAAAAAAAACAGCTTTAAACACTATGTCACGCTTTGAGTATAAGCATCTTTAATTTCCCATATTTGCATGCATCTAATAAAACACTTGCAAAATATAATAAAAATAACTTTAATTTTACTGAAATCGTTGGTAAGCTTGGTTAGAATTAAGATTAAACGGGAAATGCGGAGCAAAATAACTTCTTTGCGGAGCAGCGGAGTTTCTCTATTTTTGCGGAATAACTCCGCAAAATGCGGAGCAGTTGGCAACCCTGGTTAGACGTAACCCAATATTGATGTCTGTAAGTGTGGCTTTCGTATTATACCATGAGCGTTGCTCCACATCTCACTAGAAGGAAACCTTTCAAACACTCATCACTTGAAGATTTTTATGTACAATATATTTGTTGAAAGCATTCACTTAACTTTTGCAAAAATCACGGTCGTCAGCCGCATTGATTCTAAATTATGGCAAAAAAAAAAAAAAAAAAAAAAAATTAGTACTGTCGCAAAACAATTATTTCGATATACACTTCACTTATTTTTGTCAGCCTGTTGCTTTGGTTTTTTAGTTTTACTACTTGTATTTTTTGATATCTTAATTGGAGGAAAATTTAAATTTTGTAATTTAATGGGGCAGATTTGCGAAATAAAAAGAGTTATAATGGAATACAGTTGGTAAATTTTGAATATATACTTGAATTTGTTAGAAAGTTCCTATCCTATTTCTACTCAACTTTGTTAGTACATTTATTTTAAGAATTTTTTTCTCAATTTGTATGAATTCTCTACCCATGAAAGATCATTTCGAGAACCGATTAGAAATTTAAAAAAAAACTATTTGCAGGTATCTTTTCCACCATCGTCTTTAGTATACATTTTTCATGATGTCCAAAAATTATATGTAAATTACCTACTAAATACGTAATGAAATTGATAACTTGTTATACATGTACAAGTTAAAGTATTATTGCATTTATCAGTTAGTGTAATAAAAGCAAAATCATATATCATTGAAAGAATATTGATTTCTAGCGTAACATATTAATATTCTTTGTATTTTTGAAATACAATTCATTTAGAGATTTACATATGCCTGTAGATGTGGCTCATTTATTTTAATGCGAGTACTGCTTGATACCTTACTTGTACGAAACTTCGAATTTCGTAACATAAGCTGCCAGAGTTATTTAAAAAAATTGGGATACATTTGCTAACTTTTGACTACATATTTAAATTCATTTGAAAATCCCTATCCTATTTGTGCAAAATTTTGCTCGCGCGTTTAATAAAAAAAGAAATTTTTTCATCCAGTAGTGATTCATTACCTTTGAAAAGCTCATTCCAAGAACCGATTAGTAATAAAAAAACATAAAGTAGGCCTATTTTCAAAGAAAAAGTTACAGTCATAGTTACATTTTTTACCATCGTCTTTATTATATATTTTTCATGATGTCGGGAAAGCATCGTGACAAAGATGGGAAAGGGGAGCAACGTGGAAGGGGAAATTGTTGATGGCTCTAATTTTCTCGTTTTCCGCCGCCTTTTTTCCCCTTTTCATTACATTTTTTTTCCATTTTTCAGCATCGCTAACCAAAGCTCCGAAAGCTTATTAAGCGAGTAAATGTGTGTATGCGTTGGCTTCAGGCTGTATATCCATTTTTTTCCCTCATAGCGAAAGATCTTTTCAAGCTTGTGTTGTTTAGAGAGCTATTAATTTTTTATGTATTTCGGACGAAGGAGGCATTCTTTAATTTCCACCACAGATGAAAAGGAGCAGTCGTGTTGAAAACGCAAATTTATAATCTTTTTATCAAAAGTAAGTTTGCGATTAATGTCTAGATGTGCAGAGAAAGATTTTCAAAATTTTTCAGGAACTTATTTTTTTTGTGGCTTTTGGTGGTAAGAGGCTTATTTAGCAGTCGGTTTCTTGCTTTTTTATGAAGAAGAAGGTGCTCTCTGGGCTTTTGCAAACTGGATTACTGGGTACAAAGGATTCTTGTGAAGCAAATCGTACGCGTTTAATGATTTTATTAGTAGCTTACGTATGCAGAACTAACGTTCTTGAAAATTATACTCAGGAGCAAAGCCTCTTTTGGGAATTGAAATATGTATGAGGTAATAAAATTTCAACTATGCCAAAAGAATGCGTATGCATTTTCATTACTCTTGTTTTTTTACTTTACAGTTGAAATTAGCTTTAAGTTTCAAGAAACAACAGTGTTTTTTTCAAATAAATTCTTCGCTGAAATTAGGTACGAGATGCTAAACTGTTCTGAGTGCAAGAAAATAAACTGTTAAGAACGAACCCATCTTTTCCATTACGTGTGACTTTTATATGAGATTTTTATGCGACATTTTTTCACGTCAAAAAGTAACCTATCCTTTTGTTTCTTTAGCAATTAATTATGCTCCTGTTTCAAAGCTCTAGAATATTTGGATTGTTTGTATGGTTGTTTTTCATATTGTGCTTCGCATAAGATAACATGCACGAAAAACAAAATTCTGAAAATGGCTGCCAGTTAGAATTGTGGCCAACGTAGGCGAAAACGTTCAAAAAGTTCGCTTTTGAAATTTTATTTCTCTTAATAACAGCTGTTTGCAGCAAGATAGTAAAGTTATGTATTCCTTTAAAGATAATTTAATAAAGTTCACGACCCTTAAAAAACGTAACTAACCAGGAGAAAGAAGCGTGAATCCTTTTAGCTTATAAGACATATATTTTCTTCGTTTGCTTATTTAGACTAGCAATAAAATTGTATCTTGTAATCAGTATTATCAGCTACTAATCCCGTGCTTTGGAACTAAGAGTGTGCATTTATTAGTTTTCCTAATTGCTATTTTTTTTTCTTTTTTTTCTGTATTCTTTTACTTCAGAAATTTCCAAAACGTAAAATATTAAAGAAACGAGTCAAGAAATGACTTGTCCCTAAATAGACCGTGGTAAATTCTTCAACTTTCTGAACAAGCTGTTCAATTTTCAATGGGATATTGGTAGACCTCAAACTAATGTCTTTATATCGTCGTCTCTGAGCAACAGTACATCATCTATTGCCAGGAATACGATTAAGATATCCTACTGCTGCAACAGTAAGACATCTAATACCAGGAACACCATTAGGATATCCTACTGTTGCAAAAAAAAAAAAGAAACTTAATACCAGAAATACACTAAGATATCCTACTGTTGCTTTAAGACGACGATGCATAAGTGTTTGTGAAGAACCACAAAGAAACGTAGTCACTAAAAATCATATTAGCTAAGATTAGAATTAAAGTCTTTAAAAATAGTTCTTATAAATTTGTTATTTTAAAATATTGTTGATTATGTTTATTATTCATACATTATATATTTAAGAAACCAAAAAAAAAAAAAAAAAATTGACTACCTTGCCATTTGTAACCGTATAAAGATGTTTGTATTGTGATAAATACAGGTGCAATAATATTTTTCATTAACTTTCTGCTATTTAATTAAGAGGTGCCTTTGGAAAAAAAAAAAAAAAAAAAACGTTGTTCATAAAGGGTTTCCCAAACCGGAAAAAGTTGAGTACCTCTGATTTACAATGAACAATTTGAGAAACCACAGCGTTCTTACTTCTGTTATTCAATGGAAACATGTTCTGGTTTCATGCGAAATAAAATTTCACATGCACTTTATTATGTAGTAACTTTTGGTTCATACACGAGAAGCGAACGCATATCGGTTCAATACTGCACTAAACAACTAAAAAAGCTATATAAAAAACATCTGTTTTGCACTAAACTTGCAGAAAAATTCTTAAAAGTTCATCAGAAACTGTTTTGACTTAAATAATTTTCTTCTCTAAACCATCAGTCCCATTTGTCTGCTGCATCAACGTCCAATCTTGTTCCGGAAAAGGAGAAACTAATATTGTTTTGAAGACCTATATCCCCTTTCCTCTTCAGACTCCTCAAAGGGGGGAAATCCTTTTAAATGGATGTCATGATACTGTGTAAAGAAAGGTATACTCGAGATTAAAGAAAAGTTTTCTCAAGAGATTATTGGGATTCAGGGAGGATGTGTCACCATCCGTGGGGATTCCCGCGGTTATTTATGCCCTACGAGTACCCCTACCTCAATTTTAATTCAAACTCCGGAGCAGCGTCTCTCACAGTGATGAACATAGATCAGAGAGGGATAATTATTACACTTTAAAGTAGAAGTAAGTTTGTAGGGGAAAATTTAAGGGATTTGAAAATAATTCAGCTGATGTTTAAATCGATCTGTTTCCAATGTTTGTTTTTTTTTTTTCGCTAAAAAAAAATATTTGACAATTTCTTTATGGGGTTGATTGGTACTCATAAAAGTTCGGTTAGGAACATTTTTCCTGGAAAAATAAGCATTCAATGACCTCTTGTAGTTTGCATTTTGCAAGTAGAAAGTGGATCTAGTGAGAATCTAAAACATCTCTATGTTCTGAAGTAAAGTCTCTAAAAATTATGTTTTCCGTGAGGGATAGCTTTTATAGTTCAAAGAAACATATTTTTCCAAATTGTAAAGGTATCAGTGTTTTGTAAATAATTTCATAATCTCCTTCCAATGTGGTTTTTTTTTTTTTTTTTTTTTTTGCTGAATAAAACCAATGCATATTAGGGCAACCTTTTCCAGAGGATAATGGTATTTGCGGACGTCCTAAAAAGGGACAACTATTATATTAAAGGAAGGGTGTAAGTTGTAAAAGCGATTTAATAGTTATTTGAAAAAATAAAATATCACATGTGTACAATAATCTCTCTCGAATGTGTTTTTTGCTGAATATATCGCAATCTATTATGGCAGTCTATTCCTCGGTTGATTGTCACTTACGATAGTTTGTTTAAGAAAGTTTCATCTCGTAAGACTAATCTTCAGTGACCTCATGCATATTGTTTGAAGAAACTTTGTCTTCTTAAGATCTAAAATAACTCTACGTTTTGGAGCAAAATAATCTTAAGTGTTCTACTAGTTTACATCGAAAAATATTCCTTCCAAACATTCCCAGATCTTCAGATCTAAATATTAAGGACCTGTTTATCACATTTTGGAATGGACTTCGCATTTCACAGACGACCGTTGATTAAGTACAGGTAATTATGATTAGTAAGGGTAATAATATCACCTATTGAGAAAACCTTTTACTTGGTTAGTTGTCACTTATAGTAGTTTGTTAAAGAAATTTTCATCTCGTAAGACTAATCTTCAGTAACCTCATGTGTATATTGTTTGAAGAAACTTTGTCTTCTGAGGATCTAAAACAACTCCGTGTTTTGGAGTAGTACAACCATAAGTTCTATTTTAAATCGATAAAACTGCCTTCAAAACATTCCCAGATCTTCAGATCTGAATATTAAGGCCCTGTTTAGGACATTTTGCAATGGATCTGGCATTTCACGGACGAGCGTTGATTAAATACAGGTAATAATGATTAGTAAGAGTACTAATCTCGAGTACCGCAGAGACTTCATGATATGCAACGATTTCGCTGATCCTTTATATAGTCGTTACATTTTGGGAATGCATAACATACATTAGTCTGATTATGTGTCTAATATTCAAAAGGCTGTTGATTACCGGTCAGCTGTTGAGCTTCTTTTTGAAACTTAAGGTGTATTTTGTTTAGAGTTTAAAAAAAGGGAGGTATAATGGATAGTTGAGGTTATCAGGGTTTGTTTCTAGACTATTAGACTAGACGTTAAATCCCGGTTATCACAAATTTGCCATTTCAACTGCGCTTGTGCACGGACTTTGCATTTTGGGCTTTCTGTTTTGAGATTTCGTGTTGCTTGTTTATATTTCGGCTGAGCTAGAGTCCCAACAAATTAATGAATGCAATTAGAATATTTTCACAGCGATTTCGGGATACATTATATGAAACTACGGATATGAATAACTGATAATCTTTATAAAGAAAAGAGAAAAATGACACTTCAATATTTATTGGTTTGGAAATATTTATTTAACGTAAACGTGAAACACGATATGTACTTCAAAAATGATTGGAATATGAGCACAGATATCCGTCTTTCGCGGATATTTTACGTTAGGCGTAAACAGCTCAGTTTTCTATACATTTGTATTCAGGTTGAGGGTTCGGCTTTGTATTAGAAGTGATGCTGCAATTCGAGTACGCTCTTCTGACGTTAAAAATTTGGCTCTGAAAAGGGCCTTTGTTTGATAGAAAAATCAGACTCCGAACCCATTAATAATTAAGACTCAAAACTCAATCTTTACCGAGGCGTAAAAACTAAATCAAAGAAAGCTTTTTAATTTCTAATTTTTATCTGTTGTTATCTCATATTTATTAATAAATTTAAAATGTTTTAAATGAGTTTGAGCAAGAGTTTTGAAATCAGCTAAGTCCGCGCGCAAGCGCAGTTGAAATGGCAAATTTGTGATAACCGGGATTTAACGTCGAGTGACTATTAGTACTCGTGCTGGTGGGTTGATATTTTTTATTGACTTAAAAAATGTAGAAGGGCAAAAGTATTAATGGGGAATGGGTCGAGAAACGAAGAGATAATTCGATGATTCCCTCCAAAAAACATAGGGTATTTTAAAACGTTTTGACAATGAAGCGACTTATGACGAGCACAAATGCAATTTATTGCTGACTATGAGACATATTTTTTGCACAGAAAAACATTTAAATCGTTGTCCAATCGTTATCGAGACATAAGGTCTTAAATACTGCCGAAACATTGAGAAAAGTACCAAATTTTAAGACTTGGCAGGAAATTTATCACTCAATTTCAGCGTCCGTCTTCATCTAGTCCAGAAACATGCTTTTCAATGCTCTTTCGATTGGTACTTCTTTAACAAAACTAGAAAATCTCCCATCAGGGTATGACGGGCGAAGTCTTGCCTATTTGGTGATTATTTTGATAGTTGAAATTGTAGCTCTAACTCCAGTGGATCAACCCTTAACTCCAGTAGGTAGCGTTCATTGTTGACCATGTTTTTGGTTCTTCATTCCCCTGAAACGACGCAGTCTTACCAGTAAAACAGTTAAGTTACCGGATCGACTTCAGTCTTGTCACAATAAAGCCTTTCCCTGCATATTTAACATTACCAAAACATATTATCAAATTATTATCCAGTGGCGCGAGTTTCATTGTTGAAACTCGCGGGTTAATCGATCATTGGTTATTATATATATGAGTATTTCATTTTTATACTATCGCGCGTGGTTTCTTGGTGAGTATTAGTCAACTAAATTCGATTGCCACCACAAATTATTTTGAGTAACGTTAAACATGGAATCGGCTAGTTTGCGTGGTTGTAAGGCACTGGCCTTCTCTGTTATGGTTCCGAGTTCTGACCCACGGTGGACAATCGGTGGATTTTCAAGAGGCAGAAAATCTTCAGCGCCCATATCGTATGATTAAGCGGCATGTGAAATATCCCTTGGGTTAAGCATTGAAAGCCCTAGGAAAAATTAAGTGCCTAGTGCAGTTTTGCATCAAAGAGAGCCCAGGTGCTTCCATCTGGTGTGAACTAGGCATCAAAATTATCTTTGCCATTGACATCCGTGGTTAGTGGTGGTTTATGAAGACTGGATGCCTAATCGGCTAATAGTACAATGTCTGCAATAGGCTAAATCGCATCACGAAGATCCATTTAAAAGAAGGAAAAAAGGTTCAACGTGGATTGCTTCTTATGGCAGATAAACTATAAAGAAGGATTTGAAGTTCTGTTTATGTTCTTCTCCATCTTCAAAACAAAAAAACAAACAAAACAAAAAATCTAGTCTTCAATTTCTCGACAAGTAAACTGCGTTCTGCTTTACCCCAAATTATGCTGACTAATGTTCTGCTTTGAGTCCAGTTCGCACGAGAGTACCAGAGACAATATAAATGACTCCTTAAAGTTATGCTCCCTGATATGCGGGTAACTTTGTGAGACCTCTCATTAAATGCAATGTCTACTAATCTTGGACTACGGAAGCTTAATCCCTGCTGAACAACTAAATTGAAGGCCCGCTCATTTATGCATTCGACAAGCAGTCTATATTCAAGCGATATATGATTCGGCATGATTGCTGAAACGTATCCTTTTGTCATTAGACCGGTATTATTTGACTATATTTTGACAACAGTCTATTTTCCAGCATTCAGGCTGTAGCTATGATCAAGCATTATCAGGATTAATGAAGGACATATTTGGTATGATGTTTGCAAAATATTAATGTGATACATAGTAGAACTACATTAATGTTGTACGCAGGAAAATGTTATTAGCGTTATACATGTAGGTAGTATATTACAAATATTAATATGAAAATTACCAATAGTAACGATATCGATAACTTGTATTCTATGAAATTAAAGCATTACTGCAGTTAGCAGTGTTAATATAATACAAAAGGAAATTATGTATTATTGTAATATATTGGAATAATATTGATTTCTAGCGTATCGTAATATTATACTTTGTAAGTTTGGAACATGATTCATTTATAGAATAATATATACCTGTAGACGTGACTTTGTTATTTTACTGCTAATACTGCTCGAAGCCTTACCTACAAAAAAATCTCAGTTTTAGTAAATTCGTTTGTGAGGTTTGTTAAAAAAATAGTAACAGCGGGACACATTAAAAAAACTTTGAAAGGACCTATAATTTTTGTGTAAAATTTTAAATGTGCGTTTGTATTTTATTGATTTACCATTTCGTTTCCATTTTTTTTTCGAATTGGTAGAAATTATTTTTTTATTTTTGGAATTAAATTACTTTCTAGCGTATATTGAAGTCCCTGGTATAAAATAATGTAAGAATTGTATTTTAAAAAGCTACCAGCTCAGCCTTCAGGTTAAATTTTCATTTTAATCGCACATTAATCTTGACTATAGTTTTGCTATCTTGATATCTGAATTCAAATGTGTATTTCGCAAAAATTAACAACGTTAGCTGTTAAAAGCTAAAATTTCGTATGTAGGACACTTATATCAACTAGTTGTGTGTCTGCATTTTTGGTTGCAATCCAGTGTTTCAAAAGGGCTTTTAACCCCCTTTTTGTCACATTGCCCGCTGATCTCACGACTTTGGTATTTAGTTAATTATTTATTATGTAGTTTAACAAGTAATTTTTATATTTAGTTCGTTATAATACAGTACTTATGAAGTATTTTTTAGTTAGTTTTAAATATTTTTTTTATCTAGTTGTAGTACAGTTTTATCAAAAATGTATTTTATTTCTTTTAAACCTTGTACGTGATACGATTTCTTGGGAGTCACTTTTAGAATATATGACCCTTGAAAAATATGACTCAGCAAAAATATGTTATTCAGCTTCAAAAAGAAAAGAAAAAAAAAATAATAATTTGAATTTTTGGCATCTTGAATTCAAATTATGTTTTTCGCTATCACGAGCGTGTGTGTTTGTGTAGGCGCATGTGTGTGGGTGCGTGTGTGCGTAAGTGTATGTATGCATGTGTGTGAGTGAGTGTTGTGTGCGTGTAGGCGTTCGTGTGGGTGTGTATGTAGGCGTTCGTGTGTGTGTGTGTATGTAGGCATGTGTGTTTGTGTCTGTGTGCAGGCATGAGTGTGTGTGTGTGTAGGAGTGTGTGAAGACATGTGTTTGTATGTGTGTGAGCGTGCGTGTGTGTAGGACATGGACGCCTCCGACCAGGAAAAGCTCAGGACCGGGGGACAGCCGCGCCTGGAGGACGGCGGGCGGTGGTGCTGCAGAGGCCCTGGTCCAAGCTGAAAAAGGACCTGGAACATCAAGGACGGTCAAGTGAGAACAATAAGCAACCGTGATTGCTCAAAAAAAAAAAAAAAAAAAAAAAAAATACCAGAGCTGTGTGACGAAGAAAATACGCGTCTGTCAGTAATCCATTCACTCTGTTTTTAATACAATATTGCATTACCTTACTAATTTTGCTGCTAAAAACATGTAGGCGTCCTCGAAAAACATGGAAAATTGGCAAGGGATTCACAGAATAAAAAAAAGGTTTGGAACCCCTGATCCGGTGAGAAGTGGGGTGTCAAACTTCTCAAATGATAATAGCTATGCTCCGATAGTAGGGCCGGATGAAAGAATGGATGCCAGCCAGGGGTGCCAGGAAATAGAATTTTTGAGAGGGAGGAAATTTTTAGTTTACCGAGTGAAATTGAAAATTTTACTGAAAGATAAAGTATGAAAATTCACACATAGCCAATTTCAACAAGAAATAATAGTCCTCATTTAAAAAAAAATCAATAATGCTGTGTTGAATGATCAGGCAAAATGTACGGAATAAGGACATTTTTGAGCAGTCATTGGGACCTCCCATGACCTCCCATCGGGGCTTCCCTAATGAAAATACTGGCTCTGTAATACCCTAACGCGGCCTCGTCATGTACAACAGTAAAGTTAACCATTAAAAACAAGCACTTTAGGCATTCTTTTCATAATGTTCAGGAAAATTACCTAAAATCTGTGAGAACTGCCTCTGTTTTTAAACAGATAATTTATGAGGCTATGAAATGAAATAACTCTCTGTTAGATAGCGCCATTTCTGTATAAGAAGATGGAAAGAAATTCTTCTCTGCTTCGTTCGACTGACCTAATTGTCATGCAAAATCCGCTGAAGAAAGGTAGCTCAGAATAAGGATTACTAAACTGACCATTTAAATTACAAACAATGTACATAAATTATTTACATAATTACAGTCTAAAATCTGAACGATCGGCCTCTGCAATCAAGGGAATAAATTATGAAGTTGCAGGGAAGAAATAACTCCTCTTTGCTGGATTGCGCCATTTCTGCACAAGAAGTTGGAAGAGAAATTCATTTCTGATTCGTTCGATAACCACCCATTGGATTTATTAGTAATGCCAATTACATCCTCCTGATTATACGCCTTGAGCAGTGATTAAACTCTGCGCTGCCAGACCACCGCGCGCCCCATAATCGTGAATATTTTAAAAACAGTACTCGAATGCTCTAATCGGGCTCTGCATATGCAGCGGAATATGGAAGCAGTTCCTAAACTGGATGAGCGTTTATCCACAAATTTGGAAACAAACAGAGGGAAAACATGTTTGTGCTTCAATTTTGAATTGAGCAATTACCTCCGCGTGCCTTTGCTCCTGCTTAATTGATCATGCAAACTCGATCTGGAGGAGGATGGATGCTGGCATGTGGCTTACGTTAGGTGGAAGTTTGTGTGTGTGTGGGATCGACTCGGAGCATCGTGTGGATTAGTACTTGGGGAACGTCTGTGAACTAATTAGTCCCATCGGACACATTAGACGCTGTCTTTTAGGTACTACCGATGTGGTGCGGAAGGAAGACACTCCCCCGTGTCACGTGCTGAACCATGAAGAGTCAATGGAAATTGACTCTAAAATATCAATATTACATATATCTATGCTAGGAAATCACACGTCACGGTATGACGGGTAAAAATTGCTTCTACATTTGAACAAAGTCATTGTCTGTTTGGTGATATTTTGATAGCGATTCTTCATTCTACTGAAATGACAGTCTTACCAGTAAAACAGTTAAGTTATCGGATCGAGTTCAGCCTTGTCACAATAAAACATTTCTCTGCATGTTAAGCATTACCAAAACACATTATCAAATTATCATGCCGTGGCGCGAGTTTCATTGTTGCGGGTTATTCGATCATCGGCTATTATTTATATGAGGATTTGGCGGGATCGTAAGCCTGAATCATTTTTCACTTTGGACTATAACCAAAGATAATAGAATACTAGTCTTTGCTATAACTATTACATTGTGAAATTGCAGTCCATTTTAAATAATTAATTATTGTTGAAGGTAGTCAAAAGAGTTAAATCAATACCTTTGTGCATAAAAAGTAAAATAAGAAATTACAACCTCAAATAGCACAAATTCCAGATTACTGCAGGCACGCGTTTCGGCGTTACAAGGAATGCTTTTTTCAATGCAAAAGAAATGATCTTACTAGTGAAAAGACATTCAACAAAAGCCAAGAGCCAGATGAGCAGGCATCCATAAACGCATTTCTTTTGCATAGTCAAAAGAGTTAATCAACTTAAGAAAGTTTGTGATAGTATGATTTAAAAAATAATGTTGATTATCTTGAATTTTTTTGACAGATTTTTGAAATCAGGATCGAGTTAGTAACCTTAAAAAATAATAATACGGAAATATTATTCATTGTTTAAAACTGTTTAATGCACATGAAAAAAAAATGAAATTGTTTGAAGAATTCTTGAATGTTTTACTTTCGTCATCAACATCAATTACGGCAACAGTAATTAATTAAACAATGGGTTTCATATTTATTATTCATCGTTCATTAAAGAAATTCGAGACAGTTTCTAAAACGCAAGAAAAGAAAATGAAAATTGAAAAATATTAAAAATAGATATGTTATTGATTTTAAACTTTGTTACAGGGGGGGGGGGGGTCAGAAATTAGTAGAAATAAAAAGGTAAGACACAAAATTACCCAGTTTTCAAAAATTACCCAGCTACCTCAGCTTTGATTCAGTTTTAGCGGGACTTTTCGGCCTCTTTCCGCGCCTTTTGTAACTATACGAATTAAATTAAGAGTGTACAGTGTTTTTCAGCATTGGGGTGTGACATCTATAATTTTGAGAGATTTTTCTTACTTTATAATACCTTTATTGTAAAATATCCATCTGAAACAATTTTATTTAAAACAAAATCACGCTTTGAGGAATCAAGTACTTTTTTCTATGTATTTTCTAAACTTGTTTCTGTACTCGTTAAAGATTATAGCTATGCGCTGTCCGCACAAATGTTAATTTGTACCTAACTACGATGGATGTGTTTAACTGAACTTCACAGAGTGCTCACCTAATTGCCATTCAAATCGTTTAAAAAAATGGTCCAAAACTCTGAATGGAAGAGGAAACTTTTAAATTTTGAATTAACACCCTCGCAACAAAGCAAGCATTTAGGTGTTTTAATTACACTACTCAACTTTACACACATTCCGTGTGAGTAGCTCAGTAAAGCGAGATTAAATCAAGAGCGAAGTCACGTCACTGAAGTTAACTCGGAGGAAGAAAAACTCTTGGAACATCTCGAAAGAAAAATAGTGAAGCAGCGATATTAGCACATTGGAAGGACATTCTAACATGTTTCCATCCATAAATCAAGCTAGTGGGCTGGATTTTAAAGTTAATCTGCCTTTTCCGTGGTCTCTTGATATACGGTTAAGTGCCTTCCCATTCCCCGGTGCGTTCCAGCTTTTCTGCATTGTGAATTAAACAAGCTCTAAAGCACGCGAGATTTGGGCTCCTTCGCCAAGGCCAGTCGCCAAGATTTGGCGGTTAAGTTGGTGAATGGGTTTATAGAACGCTACTAAGAAGAGCTCTTAAGCTATAGAAGTATTATTTTTACTTATACACTAGAATAAGCGTAAAGTTTTGCAAACAAGATTTTATTTCTTTAGCAATACATTATTAACTTTAGAAATCCAGCATGCAAAGTACAAATCATTATGTTCTACCAGCTTAAGCTATCTTTCATCCAGTTCTTCGGTGCCATGGCGATGATCGATAATAATATTTGTTATGATTATTGTGATGATAGTCAAAATCATCATTTTAATTGATATTGATGTCAAAATAGACAGCTTGTTGCTGTGGAACATAACCTTTTTACCCGTCATACGTTTCGCATTGTCTCGATAACGTTACGGCCTAACTCGAACTCATAAAGCAAAAGTTCTCTAATTTAGTTAAATTGCTCATTTTTAATAGATCTGCTTCACACATTTCGTATCAGAACTCAGTAGTATTATGTGATAATTAAGCCTAAATACTAGTTTTTTTATTGGTTGTCTACCGTACTTGCGAACATGCGCGTATGGTAAAAATATGTCTTGAAAATGTACATATCTGACACATTGTAAAACCTTTAAATCATTCTAGGACAGCATTTCTCAACATTTTTTTATCAGTAAACTGATTCTGACCCCCCCCCCTCCCCCACTTCATTCTTTTCTTTTCCTTTTTTGTGCGAAAAAAAAGAACAGAAAAGAAAAAAGGATAACATATAAGTACAATTTTCCCTTCCATATTTTGTAGTTAGAAAAATATTGGCTACCTACAGCATAACTGATACAGAATTAGGAAATGTGCATTCCATCCCTCTTAAGAAAAACAGTCTTGTCTTACATCTTTACTAATAATAAAGGTCAAAGTCTCTCTGTCTGGATGATCTCTGTGACACGTACAGCGCCTTAACCGTTCGGCCGTTTTTCATGAAATTTGACACAAAATTAGTTTGTAGCATGGGAGTGTGCACCTCGAAGCGTTCTTTCGAAAATTCGATTTTGTTCTTTTTCCATTCCAATTTTAAAAACATTTTACGCTCCAAAGTATCATAACGTGGAAGAGTAAATTACGAAATTATCATAACGTGGAACCGTAAAATGGGCGAGCAAATGAACATAGCAAATTGGCGAGAAATTCATCATCCATTATATGTAAATATATAGGCGAACCAAATGACCTTTTAATTTTCTACTACGGGAAAAGCCGTGTGGGTACCACTAGAATTTAATATTTCTACAGCTATTTTGCTCCATTTTTTATTGTTTTCTTTTCTTCAGAGTTTGGAATCCCTATACTCAACTTTCATTTACAGAAGATCTACAAATACTTTGTCCTAAAAAAGTTTCTGATTATTCAAAGAACACTACCAAAAACTGGTTCCCAATAGTAGCATAATCCTGAACCCAATAACTTGTATTGTCTTTGACTTGAATTGTTAAGAGAAAGAAAATAGACGGACAATTGCAGGAGTCATTTACAGTCCACAAAATGCTTGCGTCGATTCTAACTTAGTAATCATGAAAATCATTGATTTCAATAACTGTAGTCAAATTTTAGTGCAGAGCAATACTAAGTAAAAAAACATGCTTACTGCGTTGTCGTGGTCTTTGTTTCGTAATAACTACTGCAAAAGGAAAATAAATCTTTAATATTTTTGATGGCGTTACCTAAAACATTTTGAGGCAAAAGTATTTCCCATGCAATACACAGTCCGGTTATCACGTCCAGGGACTTTTGTTTCATTCTTACTAAATGTCCTCAGTCAGCAATAGTGTATAACCGAGCTGGAGACAGATGCCATCTTATGGAAACAGAGAGTGCCAACAAACTGGTAGATAAAGTGACTTTATCTCAACACCGAGTGTCTTTATCCACCAGTTTGTTGGCACTCTCTGTACTAATTGTCGCGATTGATCAAGGTTAGCCTTGAACTTTCATTTTTGAACTTTTCCTTCCGCCCACTGCTTTTCGGATCTGAAGTGAACTGAGCGAGAGATAAAAATAAATAGAATCGATGGAACCGAAAATGATTTTAATACAGTCCGATTTGTAAAGTTTGTTATTTGAAGTTGTAAATATTTGTTAATATATTGAGTTTCTCGTTTAGATAGCACTGTGCATTTTCTTTAGTCAATTTTAATAACTCTCTATGCAGTTAAAGATGCAAACGCCCAAAAAGAATCGGCAAACGGTAAGATTTATACCTACAATTTCAACTTAAGATACCGATTAGTACACTAATAGGAACGAAACTGCAGTCTCTGGATGTAATAACTGGACTGTGGTATATTGCATCTAGTTCTGCCTTAGCCCTGGCTTAGGAGTGGTAACTTACAACTAAATCAGTATTTCTCATTTTTCCTCTTTCTCTTGATAAAGTAATGCGTCTGAAAAGTATCCTTGGGTAATAGTGTAAAATATGGTTACATTGGCACTTGGCGACATGTTTACTTCTTATATTGGTGAAAAGAGAACAAGGTCGTTTTTTACCGAAGTCATGTTTGCTCGCCATCCTTTACTCTTACATTAAAAAATAAATAAATAAATAACTTGATAGATTTGTTTGGCGGGTTATTTTCCATTTTAATGGAACTTTTACATTATTTGTCTACTTGGCAAATTGTGTTATATTTCAATGAAACTTTTAATGACCGAATTTATTTATGTGACGGACCTCTTTGTGCTTTAATAGAACTTTAATCCTCTTTGAAGGATTGTTTCACTTTTAAATTCGTTAAAAAAACAAAATAATATACTGTATCGCCAAATAAGTAGTTTCCGTGAATCCTTGGTTAAACACGTCATCAAACACTAGGGTTACTGCACTGGTGTAGAATGTCGCCACTAATATATTTTTAGTCATAAGTGATGACTCCACCAACCGCCAATATTCGACCATTCTACTGAGTAGCCAATATTTTAGTTGACATTCTCTAAAAAAGATTCTTAGATTACTTTTTATTTCACTTTTTGTATGTTTCTTTCTATGAAATACAAATACGTCTCAAGAGTGATACTAAACAGCCCATAGCAGACTTGTGTGAAAAAACAAAATCCTTCCCAAGTTTTTAAACAAATTAAAACTTACACCTGTAATCTCTGCTTCGCAGTTTCAAAGTAACAAAACTAATTCCAAAACTACAAAAGAAAAATTCAGTTTCGGAAAAATTCTCCTTTTCCAAGTTCTTGAAGAGTTCGCGCTCCTTTTCGCAGATTATGAGGTTTTTCATCAAAAGATCCGAAATTGCGTTAGATGAAAAAGTATGTCGAACGCGAGGAGAAAAACCTAATTTCAGGTTTTCCACAGAATCACGAAAGATTAATGGAACCCGAGATAATAAATCAATCCGTGTTTCTTTGGACTTATGATATGATATTTTAACCTCTCACGTCGAGCCGCAAAAAAATTAAGCGCATTCGCTGTCATAAATCACGAAACCCGGTGACAATAAGCTGGAGAAGTTATTACAGAGCAAAGCATTCGCGATTTGAAATGAATTGGTAGCATACCTCTTAGTTGTATTGTCTACTCTCGTGAATGCTGAATATTAAGCTATTGGAGCAACAATAAAAAAAAATTTGCTTGTATTGGAGGTTTTTTAGTTTTTTTTTTTTAAACCATGGATTTTATTTGAAATTAGTTTTTGAAATTCATTGTGTCATATTGACGTTTTGTTATTTTATTTCTGACTCTTAAAACGGGAGTCTCTTGATTGGCATGGACGGAGGAAAAGCCGAATCAGTGATTTTCCTGAGTATAATCCAAATTATACAGACAATTTTCAAATATTTTGGAAAATAATCTAAAGTGTAAAATTGTAAAGCAATGTAAACATTTATTCAAAAGGATAATTTACAAAAAAAAAAAAAAGAAATGTGAAAAAAAAAGAGAGAAGAGAAATTTTGAAAATTAAAAAATTACATTTTGTAAAATCCAGTTTCTAATTTATCCGTTCTGTCATTTTTGATTTCTGCTCTTGATTAACCAGGATGGTTGGAAAATGTTTCGACCAGGTGAATACCAGTATAATCCATTATGCATTTTTTTTATGAAAGATTTTTGAAAATGATACAAAATATAAAATTGTGAAGCAATGGATACATTTATGCAAAGGACAATTCACAAAAAAAAGTTTGAAATTTCGAAAATTTAAAAAAAGATATTTTGTAAAATTCATTTTCTATAATTTAGCCGTTTTGTAACTTTACTTTTGATTCTATATACTTGATTAACCAGGCTCTTGATTAACCAGGATGGTTAGGAAATGTCTCGGTCTGGATAAGCATATACCCCACAAAATCCAATCTATGCAAAGTTTTTATGAAAATTTTTGAAAAAAGATGTAAAATGTAAAATCGTGAAACAATACATACATTTATACAAAAGATAATTCGCAAAAGAATTACAAAAAAAGTTGGAAAACATTATGTTTTGTAAAGTTGAGTATCTGATTTAGGCGTTTTGGTTTTCTTTTTTCTAATTCTATACAGCTGGCTACAGACACCTGAGATGGTAGGGAAATGCCTCAACCAAGATAAGCGAATATCTCTGTTTCTTTATTTATTATTTTAAAAAAACTTGATTTTCGTTAAAGTGTATTTAAACAAATAATATAAACTGAAAAAAAAAGTTCGTAAAGTATGTTTTTTAATAATGCTAATTGATTTAATATTTGTTGCTAGCAAATTCAAATAATTTAGCATTTTTTCAATCAAGAATGAGATATAAATCATTCAAAAAGAAAAAAAAGTTGAAAATCATGATTTTTTGAAAAACGAAACTAAAATTGCACAATTGGGTATTACAACAACATACAAAGATAGGTACATACAAAGATGAGAATGCATCTAAATCATAATGAGTGTGTTTAATTCTTATCTAGATTTTCTACCATATAATAGAAGTTTACATCTTACGTCCTTGCAGTGTGATATATTTGTATTTCTACTATTTGTTTGCTCTACAACGACTTCTGCTCTGAGAATTCCTTAAAAAATGTTTTTCTCCAGGTTTGATATCTTTCTGTTTCTAAATAATTTAATAATATTTTGGAGACCTTCCTGCATAATCAGCACTTTAAACAATCCAATTCCAGTTAATCGAGGATCTATAACTGTACGTTTGATATGTGGTTGCTTTTTTGGCTCGGAACCCAACGTTAACACATACAATTTGGACAGGAAACCACAATTTCTGATCCGAGAGTTTCAGATTTTATTTAGTGACCATCAGTCGTACGCTATAATTTCTACAGCACTACTAGTCTAAATACAACTTTTACACTTTTATTCGTGAAGATTCCCGTTTATATATATTTCGTATCAGAAACGTGTTATTATAACATTTAAAAAAAAACTTTCGAAGTATTAAAATGTGTTCAATTTTTGGTAAAAATCATGAAAACTAATTTTCTAATTATTTTTTCTTTGTTGTCACTTTATTTATTATTTACTGAACATTTCTTTTCCAAACATATTTTTTCTTACTTTGAGCTGACTAAATCATATCATTTTTCATAAATTTTCTACAAATTATTCTTTATTGTTAATATTTTATTAAATGTGCCCTAGATTTATCCTCAAACTATTTTTTGAATTAAAACGTGATTGTCATTCTTACGATCTACTTCAATGTTTTGTCAAATTTTCTGTGTGTTAAGCAATTTTTTATGATTTTTAAATTGCTTTTATTTTTATATTTCTTGATTTAGGAATCAAGTTGAATTTGTGAAGTTCCATTTTTTAAAAAAATTTAAACAGTGATTTTTGTTCTTATTTTAACTACTCGAGCGTTTTTTTTTTGCTGATGTCGCTATAAAATATTTTGAAAGTCAATCTGAATTTGTACTTAAATTCGTAATTTAATTTAATTTTTCTTTGTGTGTTTTTCGCCCTCACATTTTTACACGAAGTTCTGCCGGTTATTTATATCTTTTATTTTTCCTTAATGAACTTTGTCTCTTTAAATCATTAAGGTGATAAGACTGATATTATTGAATTTTGCTTTTTGTTATTTTTTGCACTCTTCAAAACTGATCTCTTGATTCGCTTTCTCGTTGTATTTTTGTTACTTCACATAGTCCAGCGTTCGTTCTTCAGATTTTATTTATTTATTTATTTTTTTGTAATTTTCTGAGACTTTGCAGGAATAATCATTTTTTGATATATCTACGATAATTTACAAATTTACGAACCCGTTTTACTATGGAGAAAAAAAGAAAAGAAAGAAAGATCTTATGGATCAAAAAGAAAAAAATAGCTAATAAAACGTGATGCCGATAAAACATTTTGAACGGCTCCTCCATTTGTTTAATAAGCGCCAGCCCTGCACATACATAAAACAAAACCCTTTGCTTCTTTAGTTTTGAAACAATGTCCTTGAGCAAGGCTAACCATTGCACTCTAGCACCCCTGTCGAAACAATTTCCCTCACAGGCCCGTTTTGCAACGGTAAACAAACGGTTGCGCGGGGGTTACCAGAAAAGAAGGCTCGTAGGACTTTGACAAATGGTTCCAAACTGCTCACGCTCCCCCTTTTAAAAACCTCGAGAAGGCAAGACATCGTGTGGGTGCCGGTGCCTAATAGATGGCAGGTAAAACGGTTTGCTCTCGGTCTTCGAGCAGAGGTGAAAGTGTTATTTCCTGCCTAGCTGATTGAGTTTCTAAATTGAAAGCGGAAGAGTCGGGTAGTTAAGTTAGAGAGCATTTGCGCTCCCCAATATCACACGTATACAGCGTCTTACGAAAATATTTTGCCACAAGGACTGGCAACACGTGAAATATGAGTTGCTTTCGGATGAAGGAATATTTCCTCGGCTATTAGTTATGAATTCATTTTGGAGTGTAATTTTTCGAGGAGGTAATTCTTCTAGAGAGTAATTTCGCTGCTTATTTTGAAAGTGTAAAGAAATTTAAGGTTTTCATATTGCTTTTAAACTTTATGCTGCAGTTATTTTATGCAAGTGGTTTTATGGACGTGAGAAGGGTGTTTAGAACAAATTGGACATGAAAAACCACTTACGTATTGGCTTCGCTTTATTTAATTTAATTTCAATTCGTGTTTATACAGCGCGTATTTTTTGCTCGTTCATTTTATGGAATTAATTTTTGATGTGATTGCTTACCGTCTGAAAAGAATTTAGAAAATACGTTTTAGAAAGTTTTGTGAAGGAAAACAATGTATATCTGATTTTTATTGTTTAAAATTTTTTAACACGAAAAACTATTTCTTCCCTTGTACCCTATGAAAGAATGAATTGAAAAAAAAAGAAAAAAGTAAAAAAGAATACGATAAGACAGAAAATATAAGAAGAATAAGAACCCTTTGAAAAATACTTTTGAGTATGAAATATTTCTCAGGAAAAAAAATAAATAAAATAAAGTCTAAAAACAGCGTAAAAGTTTTAAAATATAATTTGAAAATAAACATTGATAATAAAAAAGAGAATGCACAATATCTTGTTCTGAATTTGAACATTTTTGAGGAAAACCGATGATATAAAGATATTGCAAACATTTTCTGGCAACATTTTAAAATAAACAGACAAAATAATAATAATAAAAAAAAGAATGTAATACGATAAGCATTTTCTTATGAAAATTAATCATCTTTCCCTGCTTCTAAAAATCGAAGGGATTTAAGAAATAGTTTAATTTTAAGTTCCCATTTTTTCTTTAGTTTTGTTTATTATGAAAACTGAGATTACTTTTCTTGCTGCTTCTTTTGAAATTTTTATTTTCAGTTATTTAAGATTTTTGCTAATTATCAAAGCGTAACTTGAACTCATGTATCCTATGTGTCGGGACACACAAAAAAAAAAGTTCTTTAAATGTTTGAATCTCTTTTACTTGCAAGTAAAATAACAGTGTCGTGATAATACGATGCTAAGTGAACTATGAAATGAATCGGAGTACAATTAAAGAGTCGAACATTTTAAGTGATAGAGACTAAGAAATATTTGGTTCATAAATTGTTGTTGATGAAGTTCTGGTATTTACTTTGAGTTAAACTGAAATCCTCTCCCACCAAAAAAACTTTAACTTAAGGTAAACATACCAGTAGTGGCCAGTAATTAATAGTGCTTTAGTAGTGGCCACTTCAAGGTTTATATTTGAAAAAAATAAGATTTCAGGTTTCCCAATGTATTGAAACATGCAGGAGGTAATACCTCCAATTTCAAATACAAACCTTAAAGTGGCAACTACTAAAGCACTAACCACTACTGGTGTATTTACCTTACCGTAAAGGAAAAGATCGTTGTTATGTAATTTAAATACAAATGCTCTTGAAAATATCGATACAGTGATTCAACGACACTCTGTTGCTAAAATAGTGAAATGCAGTTACTGGACGTTTTACTTTTCGGGGCGTGAAACCCCGACTTACTTTATAGCGAGCTGAAAATGTTTTTAGCTATTGCTTTTATTTATTACGCACATTTTAGTGTATTATCTTGTATAATAAACTATAATTTTTCTAAAAGTTCAATTTGATTAACATGTCATCGGCTCTACTGCGGGGTAAGTGGAAATTCAGAAGAAAAAAAAAATGTTTAACCTTTGGTGAAAATGAAGAAGACTTCAGTACTTCTAACTTCATAAGATTTAGAAGTGATAGTTTAATAACATTTTAACAAAGTCTTCACATTGTTAAAAAGCCGTGAAAAAAAATTATTTTGTTGCGTTTTCCTCGAAGTGGTATGAAAAATAAAAAGAATTGCAGCTACCTTCTTGTAGCATTTACCCCACGATATGTTTATGAAAGTTGTCATTTATGTAATCAATTTACGACTCTGCATTGTTTCTACTTTGTTCACAAAGTAAATGTTTCTTATGAGCATACATTTCGAAAGAATGTAGAATCTTGAAGATATATGATTGTGAGATGCTCAATTATAATCTGGTTCTTACCTTTATGACAATAAATTTGGTTCCATATAAATAAATCTCGTGTTCGAATCGCATTGCCTCAGACGTTTCTTTGGAAAACAAGAAGATTCAAGTTAGCCTCATTTAAAGTTATTTATCTAAAAGTACCAAAGCATAATAATGTAAAATCAATTATTACTTTAAAAAAACGGAAGAAGGAACTCATTTGTCCCTACATTCATCCGTTTGCTGAAGAGCCAAGAAGTGGTATTTAAATTGAATGCGCAATATGTATAAATTTTATGATTTATCTTTAGAAGGATGGAGAATAAGTTTCTTTTTTTTAATTCTAGTATGATTCAAATATATTCAAAAATGTCTTATTTATATGTTTCTTGTGGGAGCAGTTCGATAGTGCCCATGTACGAAAGACACACAATTATATAATAAATAACCTTACTTTATTTCATGTCAACTTTTAAACAGTTTAACATTGGGAATGAGAGTCGGATAGAGCTGTTGCCATAATTTTGCAGCATTGTGTGACTGTGTGTTTCCTTAAATAAGCATTCATGTTAGAAGATTAAGTGCCGAAACCTCGAAGCAACGTGAAGGCGGTATTTCTACTTGAATCACATATTTTTCCGTATCTTTGATTCGTTCACCCGATGTTACTCCTCTTGATTTTTCTTTTGCGGATGCCAATATTTGCATCACTTGGTTGAGATGTTGAAAGGCCAGGATGTCTGATGCTTCATGTTCTGTGGCAACTTAGACTTTAAAAATTACTTTTCAAAAATTTTATTTCTGACCTTATATTTTCATAATACCGAATTGGACCACGTCAAGAACCACCTACTGACGCTATAGACCTTAAGGATAACCTTACTATCTTTTCAAAGTATCAAAACAAATACATATGCCAAGTTCTATTGGCTAATGTACAATTAACTATTGCATTTATGGAAATACTTTATGATCCACAAGTATTTTCTATAAACGTTTTCATAAACTTTCTATGCAATACATCGACCAGAAATCAATCCAAAAGAACGAAACATTTTATTGAAGTTACCTTTAGAGATTTGCTGTTATAAATTTTTCTTTCAGAAACCAGTCTTCTACTTAATAGAAACTTCATACCATCGCATTGCAAATTTTTTTTTTATTTAAAAATGTAAAATATTTCACTTCTGGTATTAAAATGAAATTACTGAATTGCATGATTCAAATATAAATTGAAAATGAAAGGAACCGTACATGAAAAATCAAGTTACAGTTGAAATTGTATAATATTCCTTATTCTTATAAAGATTTCCTTAGTACTAAAAACAACAAACGACTTTTCGTATCAAATGTTGCTACACAAACACGCACATAATATATATATATATATATATATATATATATATATATATATATATATATATATATATATATATATATATATATATCTGTAAACACACATAAAAGAGGGATAAAATCGAAACGGAAAAATTAGTTACGCCAAACAAAGGGCAAAATAAATAAAAACTGGTGGATAACAAAGAAGCGAAACTTTGATCGAATAAAAAGAGAAATCAAATCAAAAAAAGCAAAATGCAATAAGTAAAGAAGCATCGGAAGACAGCGAAGGAAAGAATTAAAGTAGGAAGAAAAAAAAAACAGCAAATTTCTACTCGAACTCGACGACTAATGTCTTCCCTCTCGCGCGAAATAACGCCACTTACGAGATTTTCCGAGATCTCCACCGAGGATTAAAGATGGCGTAACTTTATCTCATTCTTTGCCTACTTGCTTTTTCGGTTTCGTGTAATGAAATTTGCAAGAAAGAGCAGGTTTGTGAGCAGCGCGGATTTTTTTTTTTTTTCTTATGCTTTTGTTTCTGAATTGTTTCTTTCGGTCTCTTGTTTCTTGAGAGCCTCAAACAATCTTATTGTCACCCCTGCAGTTAAGCATATTTTTGTTACCTTCGCTTTCCTGTTTTACGCTGATTGTGAGATAATGAAATAACCAAGTGCATCATAAGCCGATAGATATTTAGTCGCTATTTATCGGACTGTCTTGCGGAATAGTCTTTGATTCACCAGTATTAATAGGATATTTTATCATCGGTGCCACACTGGGGGAATTCTACTTTCAAAAACTGCAAACTAGTTTAAAGTTCCTCCTTTTAAATCTTGCGCACTGCTGGTGCAAAAAATACTCAATGGGTTTAACTTTTCTGTCTGATAAGTTATGGTCATATCGACAAAAGAGAATTAGATACATGAAGGAAGTACCGCCACAAAGAGCCATAGAAAGCGTGGAAGTCCTTTTGCTTATCTTAACTGGATTCATTCAAAGTTGACCAATAAATACCTGGCTTATTCAAAAGATGGATTTTCTTTTCCTCCAGAATCAATGGTACTAATTTTCAAATCGTTAGTGAGAAAGGAAATAACTGTTGAAAACCTCTCCTTTAAGCGAAGTCGAATAATTGCAAAACGGAAACAAAAATAATTTTTTGGGGAAGGAGGAGGGGTAAGGTGAAATAGTAAGTATGTGCAATGTTTATGGCGAACCTTATCTGGCAGCACTATGAAGGCCACGTAGATCCTAACCACAGGATTAAGACGCTGTCGGATTAGATTTACCCTAACTGCAGGGTTAAATGAAAGATCAAAGAAGTAAATATCAAATCTTCCGAACATTTCTTTTGAAGTTACAGACAAAAATGTCAACCCCATAAGATTCTTCTCCAGTATGTACAGATACGTCTAGAAGACGCATCCAACAAGGTTTGAAGCGTTCTTTTGGTTTTAGTTTAACTAAAATAAGCCTGTCATTAGAACAGACACAGAAGTAAATTTCATGTAAGATCTCTACCCCGAGCTCCAATGAGCAAAGCAACACGTTTGATAGAAAAATCAACTTTTATTTTTGAGCTTAAACATTGCTAGATATTTTTCTTTTCTCCTGGATTGCATATTTTCAACTTTGTTTGGATGAAAAACGTCCTTAAAGAGTAGAAGACAGCTGCATTAGCATATCAGTGGTTTGAAGTAGTATATATTTTGGCTAGTAGTGCTTAAATCATGCTGTGCCGGTTTTCATCGGGAAACCAGTATTCACTTCATATTATTTAATAGCAGAGGGATGATTTCGCAAGGAATCTACTATGCTCGTGATTGTAGAAAAGAAGCGGTGAGTAAAGGACAATAAGCTCAAAGCAAAAGGGTCTAGACGCGGATAAATAACGTGAGGAAATATAGCTTTACTTCCTGCATAACTATGGCTTACAAAACTGGATCTTGGTCTAGAGACATTGCCGCTGTTTTTGCGTTTGTTCTAGGGATATGTATTTTGGTTGAAGTGGGATCGCCGAAACGCTTGAAATTATTAGACGGAGACGGCTAAATGGTTTAATTAAACGTAGAACCAGAAACTTTGGCATGTGACTAAATCAAAGGATGGAGGAAAAAATTAATATCACCGAACCTCGAAAAGAAAAAAGAGCAACTACTGTAGCGGAGCTACTAATATGCATCTGTGGAATTGCAGACAAGGCATCCGTAATTAGGAATTCTCACACACGGTTTGCCCGACGCTTTTCAAACTTTCCCGTGATGCCAACCGCTATCCATCATGACAGCACAACATATCAGGTTACAAGGACGTCACTACGAGTGACAATAATTACAACCACAAATTGCTGGAATTGTGACATTGTACAGAAATTGCGCAGTAATATATTTGTATGTTTCGTGAATCTCAACTTAACGTCAGAACCACAAAAACATTCGGTCACTTTGATACGATGTGAAAAAGGCCAATACGCAGTCACTTTATGATGCAGCGTGGGCTTGCTGTTGAAACTTGTAGATGACTTTGAAGTGAAGTTCCGTGACCATTACGCTCGAGGATCCATACGTGACTCTCACATGGCTTTCACATAATGGTTCCGATTAGTGACTCAGCTTTTCAAGTTGTGCAACCATCGGCGGATTTATATGCTTACTAGCTGCGTTTCCCGGCTTTGCCCGGTCCACCTTGATAATAAAAATTGCGTCAAGTGACGTATATTCAACAATCAGGCGTAAAAAATAAATAAAAAAACCTCATGATTTCCCTTCCAAACAATGACGACAGATATCAAAGTACTTTTAAGAAATTAAATCTAGAAAGATCGATTTAAAATGCGTAACCATGGAAACACAAAATAAAATAATTTTAAGGAATTCAAATGCGAAAGAAAATGGTTCACAATTTGAATGGAATCGAGATTTCTTAAACTTGATTTAAAAAGGCTTATAACCTTTTTTCCTTTCGAGATAAAAGCTTATACCATAGGTCGAGTTAGATCTGGAGTAAAAAAGGTCGCTTTTTCCAATGGCGTCAAAAAGAAAGCTGTGGGACAATTCCTTCACTTTTTATTGATTTATTTAATGAAGAAAGTAGTGCCTAAATTTCAGCTAAGCCTAAAAAAATTCGAGCTAAAAACGCAAATAACTCCCGCCGTAATAAGTTCGAGCGTTGAAACAAATTACGTAGAACGCGGAAAATTCTACCCTTTCTAACGATATGTAATATTAATATGTGCAAGTATCTTTTCACCCCCATATTTGAGAATTTATGTGAAAATTGGACGTAAATTCGAATAAAAAAAGAACTATTCATGGAATTTTGTTCGAGGTATTCTGCAAAACATTTCAAGACTTAAAGGAACAAATTGTGAAAATTTCAACGCAATCGCCCGGGTAGTTCTCGAGTTTTGTGAGTTCAAACACACAGACGCTTTTTGGGGACTTCATTTTATACTATGTAGAGATTAGCTAACCAAGTGTGCTAAGTAGGAAACCCAAAGAGGAAGAACGTCACCAGTGGTAACAGCTTCAGCCGTAAGCGTATTTTTTTGTGTCAGATGTTTGGTCGGTTTTAGACGTTTGTAAAGAACCGGTCTGACGATTTAATATTTTGTATAACTTAAAAATTCAGCAGATTTTTTTCAATAGATAGCTGCTTCATACACTCTCATGGCGGAATATTTAGTATTTCATAATCTTAGTATTCTTTTAGTGTCAAGGTCGAGTTACTTTTACAATCATTATTTATGCTCGACATTCATGTTTATTACTGTAATATGTACACACACAAAACGCTTTAAAAATAAAGGGTGTCCCAAAATTAACGCAAGATTTGAATTTGCCACCATTTTTTCCATAAATTGTTGGCAGCCATGAAAAAAGAACAATTTGACAGTTGAAAGTTTAGGGTTAGTAAAAATGGGGTATTATTGTACCATACAGCTAGAGAAAGTGAAACATTTCAATTACTGCATAAGGCATTTCCTAGTCGCGTACTCTCTCATTTCGGTGATCAGAATTGGCACCCTAGATCGTGTGATTTAACATTTTTAAATTTCTTCTTATGGGGTTATTTGAATTCAAAGGTCTATGTCAACAGGCCCACAACCACCCGTGCATTACCGTGTTGCGATACCGAGCGCCAATAACAGTAACTGCTTGACCAGCCTCAACTTTCATTATTTTTGAAACAATTGTTCGATAATGAAAGCGCGTTATTGTATCGTATAACGCTCCATTTTTTTAAACCCTAACCTCTTAGCTATCAATTGTTTTTTTTTTCAGAGATGCCAACACTATTTTGCACAAATGGCAACAAAATCAAATCTTGCGTTAATTTTGGACACCCTTTACAAAATATTGTTTTTTAATAATTCTCTCTCTCTCTCTTTTTAGGTAAGTTGTTCCAAAAACTCTGTCGTTGATATGAAAAGTATGTTCATTGGAGCACTAAGTTTCATCGTAAACTGTGTTACTGTGTATGGTAAGAAAAGTTGATGTTTTTCTTATTTCTAGAAAAAGTGAATCTTTTAAAAAAATATCATCAATTTTGGAGTATACTAAGCCTTTGGAAGCTTAAAAAAACTATCAAAATAATGAGTCTTAAGTTCTTCAACCATTTTCTTTAGAGTTCTGTTTTCGGAGTTGGAATTCAAATTTCGAAATACAGAAAACGTGTTACGAAACGAGCAAAAAGTTGCAGTCACGTATTTTATTACTCAAAAGTGTTTTTTTTTTGTGATAACGCCATAACTTCTTCAACACTTAATTGATCTTCCTTACTTATTTCATAAGTAAGGCATCATTTTATTTTAAAGATATCTCTTACCGCTTTCGGTGAAAAAGAAAGAGACAGTTCACATTTCGGTCCTTTAGTCGAAATAACCAATTATTCTGCTTTTTATTACGTATTGCTTCAATGCATTGCATCCCAAAATGGAGCCCTAGTCATTGGTTCAGTTGATAGAGCGTCATGCTCACAGTGCTAAGGTTGTGTAATTGAACCCCTAACGGCCGGAAAATACTTTTTAAGGACTTATTTACAACCATTTAGTCGTTACATATGCTGAGTTTTATTAAAACTATTTTAAGCTAAGCAATATGTTCTGCATTTGAACATTTAAATTATTTCTATCTGATTCAGCGATTAGGGGAAAATATTATTTCCCTGCCACAAAGCTTTCTACAGAGTGAATACCATTTTTTTTTTCTCTAATTGAGCAGTTTTTCAAAATCTTTATTTATTAATATGAATACGTAGATATTTCTTTTACAAACAATCTTATTAAAACAATTTTAGAAGTTGGATTCGATCCCAGTGAACATGCTTTTCAGTTTTATAAAATTGAAATATTGCAACATTTTATCAAATCAGCAGTAGTCAAGTCAATTTTGAGTGCCTAATGCAGTTTCGCATCGAAGAGATCCCTAGTGCCTCCATCTCGTAGGAAACCGAACTTCGAATTATCTGTTCCCTTAGCATCCACGCTTTAATGGTGGCACATGAAACACTGGATGCAGTATCGCACTAAGTCTGCAGAAGGCTAAATAGTCTAACGCTGCCCCATCAGAAAGAAAAAATGGAAGAAAAAAAAAACTTGTAAATAACCTCTAAAAATAAATTTGTTAGTTTCTTTCATCAAGACAAATTTTTTTTTTTAATCCTGCAAACGTCTTCCAGCAACAAAAAGACAGAATTGTCTGTAGGTAAAATACTAGATATTACTCTTAAATGGGAGCAATAGGCGATGGCGGAGATCAATGAAGCTTAGTTTCAAAAAGCAAATTACAGGGACTTTTAACTAAGTGATAACAATGAATTTGATAGTGAAATAAAAGGATAATGAAGTTTTGTACATCGAATGAGAAGCTAAGGAATGATCCTCCCCTCTTTCTGGTGTTGAACAGAACAGAAGTTTAGTTCTTAGAATAACTCTAAATGAAAACAATGTGTAATAAGTTAAGTATATTTGTAAGAAAGAAACTAAAATGAAAGTGCACTGCAGAACGATTCATACACTTAAAGAATGCAAGGTTATGTTGTAAAACTGTCTGGTACAAAAAAGTAGACTATAAGAGATATTTTCTTTCAGAGGGTGATAGGCTTGAGATGGAAAATCGGGTGGAAGAGCATCTTCTGCCAAATGCCTTTTAGAAGGACGTTCTGAGTTTAAAAATGGGTCGAGTATTTATTGTGGGGAGAAAAGTGAGGGTTACTGTCAGAAATTCTGGCAACAATTCTCGCTTGA
Source organism: Uloborus diversus (assembly GCF_026930045.1). Taxonomy (NCBI): domain Eukaryota; kingdom Metazoa; phylum Arthropoda; class Arachnida; order Araneae; family Uloboridae; genus Uloborus; species Uloborus diversus. The sequence continues at coordinate 29,271,098 of NC_072732.1, forward strand.
CAGCGTTGAAAATGAAGGGAAACATTTTGAACATATTTAATGTGAAATCTCAATTTTAAATTATTTAGTCGCTTAAAACATGTCAATTGTGCACTGAAGTGCACCCCACCTCGACTCCAGTCATCAGTTCTTTAACCCCATTAGAGCCATCTCACCGTTCCCTTGCATCCTGAGGGTTCTTCTCAAACCTGCTATCAGCAGGTATCTAAAATAATCGACTCTGCCTCCCCCCCCCCTTGCTTCCGAGTCAGCATTATATTAATAGGGTGGTTTTGCCTGGCGGGTTCTAAGTGATTTGGTACAATTGTAAGAGGACGCCTTAGGCCACTGTTAAATGCGCCGCTGTTCGAAATGCGGGCACTTTCGAACTACTTCGAGCGTGAAAACAGACTTTTTTAGCACTTTTAGAACAAAAAAATAACAAAAAAAGAAAGAAAAAAGTTACGGGGCGGAAGCGATGCACTCTTTTCTTTCGGATTTCTGAAAAAATCGTTAAAGGTTTTTGACGCGATTTTTCTTTCTTATTTGATGTAGTTTTCGCCTGTCAAGAACAAAGCTCGGTACTTAATCAAAAAATCGCAATTAGTTCTTATCTAATTACACATAATTTGATTATCTTTGGCCTTTACTCAGCCGTAAAAATCTTCTTATTGGAATCAATTAATTTAGATGGAGTGTTGCATATTTCAATGCCTATTTGCATCTAGCTTATTAATACTTTCTATCTAGTTTGTGCTTTTCTTCATTGTAGTAAAAATACTGAATATATGTATATGGATGTATGTACATATGTATGTACGTATGTATGTATGTAGTAAACGAAAGAGCAAAACATAGACTGATTTTAAAATACATAACTAAAAAGTTTAAGGAAATCAAGTAATATTATAATGTAGAATTGTTGAATTGCAAAAATTGTGGGAAAAAGTATTACTCAAAAATTAACAAAATCTTAGCAAATAAATAAGAGAAGGGATTCTGTTGAAGCCGTAAGTATATCAATGTTTGTTTTGGACATAGGTAAGACCCTGAGCAAAATATTAGTACTGGAACTGAAACAATTACTCTCACAAATAACTAAAGATATTTTTAAAAAATGCTAAAGGTTATTTTTCAGCTCGATACTTAAAAAAGGGGTAGAGTGTCTGTGCTTGTATCCAATTATAAGAGTCTGCGATGGGTTAAAAAGTTTGTCCGTTACTATGTCTTCAGACGCAATTGAGAAAAGTCTCTACACAGCGTTTTATGCTTCAGGGATAACAAAAGTCAGTATTTTTCCATCATTTGGATCCTAGTTAGATGGTGTTATTGGATTTAATAACTCAAGAGCATTTATAATTTTTAGTGCACCAAGTTGACAAATATATATATATATATATATATATATATATATATATATATATATATATATATATATATATATATATATATATATATATATATATATATATATATATATATATATATATATGTAAACACGGAATTCAAACATCGCCATTCTTGTACGTTAAATCTTTATTTTATATTTATGAAAATTGTATATTATTTTACTGTACATGATCCAAATTATCCATCTTCACCATTCAGCTGCATTAGAAGTTAAAATTTTTCACCAGAGTAGAGCCTCGTTTTTCCGGCTCTCGATGGTCCAGATATTTTAACAATTCGGATCAAGTTTGCAGACGTAAAAAAGTATCTATTCAAAAGGATAAATAAAATCGTTAATGACATGTACCTATAAGTTTGTCAAACATTCGCTTTGTAGTCTGATTAGAGCTACACATAGTGCACAAATTATAGTAATCTAACTAACACCTTAGCGTATTTGGAACTTCAGATCGAAATTAATCCAGCTAGACTATTAACGATAAAGCGTTAGCGTGACTTCTTCATTGATATGTTAAACGCGTTTTTAACAGAACACAATGACTCAACTATTTGTTAAGAAATTATATGAGAAGTTATTTACATTGTGTTAACGCCTTGCAAATGGTATTACTAATGTTGTTACAAAAAATCTTTTTATCGTAATAAACGGAAAATACAGTAAAACCTGTAAAGTTGACCACCCTTGTAAATTGATCAACTGTCTATCTTGACCACCAATTTGCACCAAATTTGGCTGAGAATATTCTGCCAAACCATTTGTAAGTTGATCACATGTCTAAGTTGACCACTAAAGTACTACACCGCACGTGGTCAACTTACACAGGTTTCACTGTGTTTATCCGGGTTTTCGATGCGTCATGCATTGAAAATCTGAAACACGCCCAAAAATTTAGTAGACTTAAGACCTATTTTCATTCTTTGAATTTAAACTAAAAATTTATCATTGCAAAAAATGAGGGAAAATTGCAATTTGAATTTTTTTAAGTATTAATTTGAAGTATTTTGATATATGTTTTTAATATAATGTGTAAAATATTCCACCTTAGAAATTAGAAGATTACATATATATATATATACTGCCATGAGCAGGTAAGCGACAGTATTCGCAGAAACAAGTTTTCTAGGTAATTAAAGAAACGCATTTTGGATTCAATATTACCAATAGGGAAATGTTGGAATATGACGTTTATTCGCACTTTGTCTAAACAGTTTGTACGATAAAGCTAGCTTGTACAATAAATCTAACGTACAGTAGACGTCAAAAATGCCAAAAAGAAGAAAGAAAAATTTGCAGCTACTGCCCTATGGGTGTATATTCCTTCAATGCATCTTCCATTTTATCTTCAGAAAGCTAATTGCTTTAAGGGGATTGATTGCCATTGGCTCTTCACGATTGTTGGTTTTCACTTCTCTTAAAAATTCCAAGAAATATTTTCCTACTTTGAACAAAAAAAAAAAAAACTTAATGTTATGTCTGCTTCTGCCAAAATGATGAATGATGTCATCATTCCCTATCTGTTCCCGTAAATGTTAGCAATAAGTCGTGAATTTGTTCAACTTTTAAAATAAAATAAATAAAACCTAATATCAAATACTTCTCCGTGTTTATAAAATGTCTTTATGAAACTAAATTTCAATTGATGGTAGACAAAACAGGACTGTTCCGTTATTAGCCTCTCCTGTAGCACTGCAGAGTGTAAAGCTGGAGCGGCGCAAGTAACGACTGTGATTTTGGAGGAATTCTAATGGGCCCTTAACATTCTGGGTAATTGAATTACTCTTTGCAAGCTGCAATCCTATAATCCTTTTAATGTGTCTCAGTCAGAAACGACTTCGCCGCGTGTACATCGATATCGAATGCTTTAACTTGTACCTCAAGTTTACTTTAACTGCCTTAAATAGAGGGAACCTCAAGTGCTTGCGGTGAATGTACCGATGTGAAATAACCACTTTACATGCCTTTAGAAAAGTGGGGTGTTTCGTTTGAGGTCGGGATTCGGGACAAAATATAGAACTTGCTGCGGAATCTCGTTTCCTTTGATATTGATATGATGTTAGGAAGGTTTCGTGGTTATTTTGAAAGGTATACGTACATCTTCCCAATAACGAAGTTATTTCCTATAAAGTCCGACATGTAGTTACTTTTGTGTAATGACATTGACATGATTATAAAGTTGTAAACTCAACCGACTAAATTCGGTACTCTGTGCTTTTAAAGTTGTGACATAAGTAATACAGTATTCGAGAGATACAGTTAAATTTTCATAACGGTTTAACGTAAAGATTTTTAGCTTCTCAATAACTTTTTTCACGCTTGTTCCCTCCTGCACCCGTTGCCTTAAAGTACAATCCACGTCGAAGAAAAAAGGGATATATACTCTAAATAAATAACGATTATGTTTCTTATTGTAGCTCTTATTTTATTTTAATTCAAATAAATGCGATCTTTTGCTTGCACTTTCATCTGCCACGCTACTTGTTTTGGTGCTATTTCCTTTAGGACTTATTCTTTCTGAAATAAGCCATTGTGTAAAGTGAAAATATTGGATAGCGTAAGTGATACATGGCATAAGACATAAGACTGAATCAAAGCTATCTACTTATCGTTTACGGTTTAATTTATAAAAGACAGAAGTTAAAGTGTTCGTAATTTTACCTCTAGTCGTATTCTCTTTCTTCAATGCACCTAATTCATTGCTCACAAGTTCTAATATTCATACTTAGAATAAGATATATGATCGTGTGCCATTTTATTTTGTTTGTATTCAGTCTCACGTCAACGATTTGTCGTCCGAGATGTTTTTTCTTTTTTCTTTTTTTTTTTTTTTTTTGGCCTCAACTTTCTCCGTATTAGTGTTTCATGAATTTAATGGAGTTTCTAAAAAAAAGGGTAGACCACTTCGAACACAATTTGGCAAAAAGAAAAAATAAAATTCTTATGTTAAACAGTTTTTTTAGTCACTTTTAACACCTCTGACAAGAAAAAACGGATAGATTAAAGGAAACAGTTTTGTGAGTGCCAGAGAGATTCATGATAATACTGAAACACAATCGATGTCAGGTAAGTCTAATCTATATCTACTACAGTAAAAGAATTTTATTCTGAAATTAATAAAAGTAAAAGTATGACAATGCCAATGCAAGAGTGAAACATTTGCTGAATTTTCAAGATAAAATTACACTGTTTTTTTTTTTTTCATAATGATGAATTTTGTTTGAAAATTTTAAGTTTCTAATGCGTAAAAAGTGTGGAAAAAACTTAATTTACTTGTATGTATTCTATAATGTATTAAATACATTTTAACCTTAGGCCATATAACCTTTAACCATATATCCCGTGGCCCAAAAGAAGGTTAAACACCCTTACCTCACTCAAATTCAAGAAAGCCAGTTTTTTATATATCCCACCATTTTTATGTTAAAGATCCCAAAAATTATTCAACCACAGATGCTTAACTTTAAGTATCAAAACCTGAAACTTCTTCAAAAAGTTACGGTAACAAAATAAAATGTCTTCATTTAAAACTAAATATATCACCTCCGCCATTCAGATTGATATTTTCATTTTAAACTCACAAGTCAGAATATTTAACTGAATCTAAAACGCGTGCTTCCCGAATATTTAATGGAAAATAGAACCACCGAGCAAGTATTTCTATTGAATTTTTGAATACTTCCATACAAATCCTAGTAAGCGAGCACATTTCTTAAAAAAAAAAAAAAAAAAAAAAAAAAAAAAAAAAACCGCTGGTATTGCACAACCCTGTAACTCCGAATCTCTCGGACCTTTGGTGGCATATTAATTTTTCTTTTTAAGGAAATTGAAACTCAACTTTCAGCTTTGAATTGACTACTTTATTCATATTTATATACATTTATATATATATATATACAGTCACATTTTAGAAGGATCTTTCAAACATAGACTCACTGGTGGAAGCAATGGAAAAAAAAAACTTCTTTACATTTTATTTATCGAATTTTTCTTCGTACTTTTTGCATGCCGATAAAGCACATAAAAACGTAAATAAGCAAATAAAAATAAATAAATAAAATACGGTAGAAAAGTATTTCTAGTTTTTTTTTCACTTCAGTTCGAAATTCCTCAACATACAATGCCAAAAGTGGAGATTCAATAAAAATGGAGAACGGTTAATACATATCCCCCTATCTATTTTTGTAGTATCCTTCCTCGCGAATACCTGGAAGGCAGATGTAATAGAAAAAAAAGAAAAAAGAACGAAAAAAATCCCCCATCAAATTGATATAGTGTTTTTCTGAGCTATGTTTTTCTCCAGACGTATGTATGAATTGTTGCTGCGTAGATGGATTGTACCCTGCTTTCATTCACTAATAAAAACTATGTTTTAGAAGCATAATACTTTCTGTTTGAATAAATTCTTTCGTAATTACTTCAACAAGAATTTGATTCTGCGCATAAATAGATCGAAAAGGCCGAAAGGAATTTCTCTATTAGAATTCAAGTTGTTTCTGAAGTATTTTGTGTATTTATTTTGGATTTATTGTTCAATAGCGTGACGCTGCATTGCTTTTTAGAGAGAGATAATAACAAAATTATATTGTTAGTGTGAGTGGAACATTGAATTAGAAATTTTTTGTAACTGTGGGAGTTCTTTTTGAACTTTTAATGGCGAAATTGCGAGTGGCATGCTGCTCAGACTTTTAATTTCTTTGCTTGGCTGTGGTGAACAATGATAATTTTTACAGGATTTAGAGTTAATGATAATAATCTCTTTGTTCACAGCTTTGAGCACAATTAAAACACTTTATATATTATAAAAAATAATTAACACCTTTAAGCCAAGGCTACGGCAGACAATGTACTGCAATGTACCGACAGCCCAGCTATTACATCCAGGGACTGCAGCTTCGTCCTTATTATGGACTCATCAGAGTTGACTGGTCAATAAGAGATGGAAGCAGACGTCCTCTCATTGAAATTGATATTATAGCTTCAGTTATCTTATTTACTCGATTATTGACTATTCCACACTGACAAGTCCATAATAAGGACAAAACTACAGTCTCTGGATGTCATTACCTGGCTGTTGGTACTTAGCATGTAGTTCTGCCTTAGCTCTGGGTTAAGGACGGTAACTCGCTGTTTTCTCCCTTAATTTTTACCTTCATTTTCCATAATTATAGCTGCCAGCTTGTTGGTAATCTCAGCTTCAACATATCCTTCCTGCGCGGTTATTGTACTTTCTAGACTGATGAGCCCATAATAAGGACTAAAGATACATAAAATGTTTTGCTACCAAGGACATAATTAAACAGAAATTACAATGAACATATTTATATTTCCTCTTCAATTTTCTGACCACGTGCCAAGTTGTCGCGTCTTTTGTAGTTTCAGCATAGAAGATACAGATGTCACTGCTATTTGTTAATTGTATCACTTGTGATGGGTTTTGAACTTGTTTAATCTTCGTAAGTTTCAAGTTAGTAATTAATTTTCTTTTTTATTACAGAAATCAATTACAGTTTATAATTGAATGTTTATTAAAAGAAAAGTTATTTTAAATACATGGTTGGTTTTTAGTACTAACCAAAGAAGTGAAAAACATATTTAATTGAAAAACGTAATTAGATTTGATCACAGAAAATTCACTTAACAGTTTTAGCAAATATTTCGATTTAAACAAAAAGCAGGTAAATATGACTGACTAAACTGTAAAACTTCACAGAATCTGAAGGAGGATTCATTGCTTCATAATAGAAAAACACAGCTCAGATAAACTACATTCCGAAATCAAATTTTCATATTTTTAATCTGAAAAAAAAAAAAAAAACAACTTTTCTTTACTTTTACAAGATGAGTTCTTGGACGGTGTACTTTGAAAGCAGGAAACGAGTACATGGTTTAGCTATTAAAACTGACTTTATCATGGACATCAGAAAAGGAAACTGTATTTTCAGCCCTGAATAAAATTAAAAGCAGCATTTACGAAAATTAACTACCACAAATGACTATGTAAAAGACATTAAACTAAGAAAATTGTATTTTGAATCCTGGCTTAAACAGAATAAACAAAAAAAAAATATATATGCAAGTATGATTAAACTTTAAAACCTCAAACACAGGAGGAGAGATTATTCATTTTCTTCGTAATATCAAACTGGAGATCAAATAAAGCTAAATTCCTAAACTTAATTTTTCTTTTTTGTTATATATAAAAAAAGAACTTTCCTAAATGCGTCTCCGGAATAGTTCTCTTTCTTTTTTTTTCTGGTAATAAAGAACGGTTCTGGGTTGACTATTACAACTGACTATATGAAGGACATTAAGCAAAAGAAATTGTATTATAAATCCTGAACTAAATTAAAAACCGCATACACGAAACTTTAAAGGGGAGAAAAATCTCTTGAAAAAGAAGAAATATTAGCCAATTTTAAGCATTTCTGAAAGAAAAAGAAAGGCAGAGAAAAAAAATTCTTTCGAGCAAATTTTATGCACGCGCATGAATCTAAAAATTTTTCGAGGTATATTTTGAAACAAACGTGCAGTTTTTTGAGGCATTATAACGCGGTAACTTGTATTCCATATCTCTCTCGTCAGGTACATTGAGCTATAAATTATTTATAAATCAAGTCCGAAGGGAAATCGGCAAAAAAACACTTGAATACGGTTTAGTTTTGATTGTCAATTTTATTCGGAAAATATTTAAATGCATCGCATTCCATTCTATTCACGAAAGTTCGGAGTAGAAGATGAATAGTAACAGAGGCAAGGGAAATTCGATGAATAAAAATGATTCAGATAATGCTCCCGAGATAGTTTTATATTTGTCGGGAAATTTGATTTTACACTCTCCACCTGTGATTTTTCGCGTTTTCCCTCCAAATCCGCGGCTCATGAATTTTTCAGACCACTTTTTTGAATGCATTTCAATGGAATAAAAAAAATTAAGGTAACCGAATGATTTTATCGTGTTCGTGTAATTATTACGTTTCTTTTGTGAAGGGCGCAGAGCGTTGCTTTTTTAATGGATGTGGGATAGAGAAAGTGGTTACTTTCACTGGTGAAATCGTTTTTGATTTTGTGAAAGGGTTGGTTGATGATGTCGGTGTGCAAAATTACGATTTGGTTGCAATATTTTGTTCATTACTATTAATTTTTCGGCCATATTCATAAAAAAAGCAGATAATTTTCTTTTAGAAAAAGAAAAAAGATCAATCTTGAAAGTTACCTTTACTAATAATAAAGCTGAAAGTCTCTCTGTCTGTCAGGATCTCTGTGACGCGCATAGCGCTTAGACCGTTCTACCGATTTTCGTGAAATTTGGCACAAAGTTAGTTTGTAGTATGAGAGTGTGCACCTTGAAGCGATTTTTCGAAAATTCGATGTTGTTCTTTTTCTATTCCAATTTTAAGAACAAAATTATCATAAGATGGAAGAGTAAATTACGAAATTATCATAACGTGGAACTGTAACATGTGCACAAGCCAATTGGCGAGATACGAAATTATCATATCGTGGATCCATAACATGGGTACTAGTCAAATGGCGAGAAAATTCACCATACATTATTTGTAAATATACAGGCGAACCAAAAGAACTTTTAATTTTTCTATTACGGGCAAAGTCGTGCGGGTACAACTAGTACACAATAAATCAAGCAATTTCTAACAAAACTTTTCCATATCTTCAAGCAGGAACAGACATTTTGCTGAATGCTTTAATGAATTACATTATTTTTTGTCTTAAAAAAAAAACATTAAAGAAGACCTTGATTTAAACCAAAAGTTTAGTATCTACTGAAATACTAAAAATACTCAAGAAAGTAATGTAACGATTTCAAGGAAACGCAGACAGCTTAGATACAGATCCAGAAGTTTTGCCTTTGTTTTGTGTTTATCAGACTGGAAACTAAATATAGGTTCATAACTTTAAAGGCCAAGTTTTTGTTTATGCTAAGCTCTTGTTTATCCTGATTCAAGTCTTTAGTTTATTCTGATAAAAAAATATAAGAGTTTATAAATTTAATTTCTACCTTACAGTTAAAACTTGAAATTATCACGCTATCATATATTTAAAGAAAATACTGTTCTTTTTACTTCCTTTTACAAAAAAGGAAGTATTGTATTCGCGAAAAAATTTTCGCTCAAAAATCGGCCTTAATTTCCATTTTTCTCACCCCCGAATGAATGTTGAGTTTTTTTTTTGACCCGACCACACGTGGATATATGCCTAGGAACCTACAGACACCCGAAATATCCATTTTGACGACCCCCGAGTTAATTACAACGAATTTTCTCGTGACGTCTGTATGTACGTATGTGTGTATGCCCTAGAAAGTTGAAATTTGGTACGTGGACTCCTAGTGGGACCTAATTGTGCACCTTCAATTTTGGTTGCATTCGGATGCTCCTATGGGGGTCTTTTGCTCTTTTTTGGGGGAAATCATTATTAATTTCGATGTAAACTCAAGTGGTGTTATAATTTGTCGGACACTTGGCGATGCGTCGCCAGTCTTTTGGTCGCCAACTTCTACTTCGTAGTTATTGGAATCACTATTTTTCCCAAGTACATTTGAATGCAATGAAAGGTACCAAACGCAAATCAAACCACACATGCCTTTGAAGTTAATGCCAATTTCTGCACAATAGACTTATAAGTCTTTCATTACAGCGCGCAAAAAGAAGTATTAAAAACGTATTGATATGTTGACATTTTCTTCAAAAAACTTATTGTTAAACTCTTGTCTTGTCACAGTTTGTAGTTGAAGAATTAATTAAGAAAAATCGCCATCTAGGAAGTATTTTTTTAATACTTGTTCATTTAATTGAATCTTAAAGTGTACTGAATCGTAAAAATCAGCAGAGTAGAAAGATAAGAGAAGGTAAGATTTTTTATTAACAGAAACACACATACATAACAAACAGTAAGCAAAATAAAATAAAGTTAAAACATACAACGTGAATTATAAAACATAAATTACAAACGTCAATAACAAAACGTTAAGAAATTCTTGATTATAGTTCAACATGAGTTGGTAGTAAATTCAACACTAAAGAGCGCCAAAGGCACTGTCTGCAGTGTTTTGTAATCGGTTTAATTTGGAATACAAACACAAATATGTATTAAACAATATAATATTTACAAATTAATTTTACACAAGTAATAAATATTTCACACAGAACAATAATTCGACAGTTTGACTCCAGGAAAAAAAAACACAGTAACTCGCATTGAAACATTTTATATTATAAAAAATACAATACAAAATCCCCCCCCCCCCCGGTTGGCAAGTCAGTATATTTTATCAGTTAAAAGTTAATTATTGATAGAATGTCGGTATTTTGTATATATTTATTGACCCCTTGTTTATATTTTTTGAAGTATATTCCTAACATCTTCCGTTAGTTCATTAAACAGCCGCGGTGCCAAGAAAAAGAATTGCTTTTTAATAATCGTTTTATTTGGTTTTATAACTTTATATTTTTTACCAGAAATTCGACTATTATATTTTTTTTCATTAACTTCATACCAGCTATTGTTGTTATGTAAAAAATACAATATTCTCTGTGCATATATTTCTCTGATATTATAGATTTTCTTTGACTCTTGTAAAATAGTATCATTTTTATTAAATTAAATAAAAACGAGACTATTTTACAAGAGTCAGAAAAATAATATTAACGAATCGAAAGGAAATATAAGAATTTTAACTATGTTTTTTTAACACAGAAGTATTAGGGATTACGTTTCGAAAATGGTACAAACAAAACTTATTTGGTGGATTTGATGCATACACCAATGAAATAGAACGATCGATATTAAGTTTAAAGCAATGAAGCTTCAACGTTCTAAAATGAAATCTCAGATTATGTTCTAACTTTAAACATTGTACGTGGTGTATCTTAGGTTTTGATACATATGAAATCTCTAATATATGCACCTTAACTTCAAATCCTACCAAATAATCTGTATAGATCGAAACATCAACAGACTTTTTCGTTTCCTCGAACATGAGCTAACGATCTCGTGCTGTGATTGGTACTTTCGGCTATATTTTCTCCAGAAAACACCTGCAGGAAGTTCCAATCGATTCTACTGTCTCATTCAAGAGGAAACCGAATTTGGATTAATTGGCTATGGAAAGTCTGCGATTACATCTGCCGATAAATTTTCAAGAGCATCTGCTTCAAACTTGATTCAGCAGTTGATTTTCCGATCCAAACCTTCTTTTAAAATGAGAATTGATCATTCCCGCCGTTTTACTTGTTGATTTAGTTTATTCATCCTTTCCTGCTGGTTGTAGGCCTTTTCTGAACCTTAAATTTTAAATGGGAACTTGATAAACAATTCAGGCTGTTGAAATTGGCTTGAGTCGTCGGTTAGGTGACTATTTTTCTTCAAAATAGGACAGTTAACTGGTTGAGGAAACAGCATGAAGAAGTCGCAGATTTTTACAGTTTGTGCTAATTACAGAAAAGAACAGATATAAACTCTTAAAAAGTGAAGATATACATTGTATATTTTTAGTGCAGAGATTTGGTTCAGTACATTTGGGACGATTTTTATATAAGACTAGTTATTGCCATAATTTTAAACAATTTACTTTTACAACTAACATTGCTTTGAAGACAGTGAGTTTAAAATGTTCTCTCGCACTTGTTTGACAACTATTCATGTGTACAAATACACTTTCTACCAGAAAATATAAATATAAAGAGTAGTTATATGCTTGAGTGCATAGTAGTTTCTATGTAAACTATTTTTAAATACTTACGTTTTAGACCTGCATGCCTTTAGTTACACGACAAACGTTTAATCTGCAATCCAGTTTGTTCCAAGCGCCATTTGTTTTTTTCTGGGGTTACTTCAATGACGCTGTTTATCGACCTTTGATGCCGAAAACACTACAAAAACTTCAAACTACAAGAAAATGTTTTTGCAGCATTACAAACCACTGACAGCGTGATAGTCAAAACTGTGTTCAAAGAAATGGCTTAGGGATTAGATGATGTCGTGTAACAAAAGGCTCCTACATTGAGCATTTGAAATTGAACATTTTGCGCAATGAACTTATACGTTGCACAGTTGAGTAGCTAAATTTTATTGGCAAAAAAAAAAAAAAAAAAATCATATTTTTCTTAGAATTCGTGTATCACTTGCTGCAATATGTGTAGTAGTTTCGAAAATACGGTTTTTTGAAATCGGATCCCGTACAGTCGAACCCACTTAATGGAATATCCATTTTGCCATCAAGAAATATTCTAATAAGCGGGGTGTTCCATTAAACGGGATCAAAATAACACTTTATATTGGTTTGGTACATTGAAAATGTATTATATTAAGCGGGATATTCTTTTAACCGATATTCTAATAAGCGGGCTTGACTCTATTTGTGTTCTCCCTTTAAGCCTCCTTCACAGGAGGCTACTTAGTTGAATCAACCTTTTGATTGAGCAGATATCTGGCTGTATAACCAGGAAGAAAAGCGAAGAATTGCCTGGCATACTTTACACGACAGTCAGCACCACCGGCACACCAGGCACATATGCTGCTACCATTCTCATTCCGATGAATTAAATCTACGTTTTAATTAATTCAACTCATCCAGACATAGCCAAGCTTTTGCTCTATACACGAGTAAACTATTTGAGTCAAATTGGGTCAGCTTTAACAGTGTTGTGGATCAGTTGCTTGCATATTATTAGAATCAAAGTTTGGCTTATTAGAATAAAAGTTGCTTTCACTAAGTTGCCTCGCTGAAATAAATAAATACCTATGTGCTGAAAAGTAAAGTAAGAAATAACAACGTTAAAAAGCACAAATTGCAGATTACTGCAGACACGTGTTTCGGCGTTACACAGAACGCCTTTTTCAATCCAAAAAGTAATGAGCTTATGGATGCAAAGACATCCGACAAAAGACATCCATAAGCTTATTACTTTTTGCGTTGAAAAGGCGTTACTTGTAACGCCGAGCACGTAGGTTGTTACCCCTCCGTTCGGAATTTGATGGCTTCCGCGCATCCTAACTTGTAGTTCCCGATGCATTTAACGCCATTTTCTTCCCTATACAGAAAGTTATTCTACTCGAGAGGAGGTAAGTTGAATTAACTTTTCGAAAAATATGTCTGTCTACTAGTTGATTGGCAAAATAAGAAATAACAATGTCAAAAAGCACAAACTGCAGATTACTGCAGACACGTGTTTCGGCGTTACAAAGAACACCTCGTTCAATGCAAAAAGCAATGAGCTTATGGATGAAAAGACATCCGACAACAGACATCCATAAGCTTATTACTTTTTGCGTTGAAAAGGCGTTACTTGTAACGCCGAACACGTGGGTTATTACCCCTCCCTTCAGAATTTGATGGCTTCCACGCATCCTAACTTGGTAGTTCCCGATGCATTTAACGCCATTTTTCCCCCTATACAGTAAGTTATTCTACTCGAGAGGCGGTAAGTTGAATTAACTTTTCGAAAAACATCTCTGTCAACTAGTTGATTGGCAAAATAAGAAATAACAATGTCAAAAAGCACAAATTGCAGATTGCTGCAGACACGTGTTTCGGCGTTACAAAGAACACCTCGTTCATTGCAAAAAGCAATGAGCTTATGGATGAAAAGACATCCGACAAAAGACATCTATAAGCATATTACTTTTTGCATTGAAAAGGCGTTTCTTGTAACGCCGAAACACGTGTCTGCAGTAATCTGCAATTTGAGCTTTTTGACGTTGTTATTTCTTACTTTGCCAATCAACTAGTTGACAGACATGTTTTTCGAAAAGTTAATTCAACTTACCGCCTCTCGAGTAGGATGCCTAACTGTATAGGAAAAAAAATGTCGTTAAATGCATCGGGAACTACAAGTTAAGATACGTGGAAGTCATCAAATTCTGAACGAAGGGGTAATAACCCACTTCTTCAGTCTTTAGAATTACTAAAAAAGAAAGTGACTGAATGGACAACGATCAGTAAAATATTCAACGATCCAGCTGCGTCAATAACTTTTCACAAAAACATCTTTCGAATATGTTTTTTTATTCGTAACCACTTATCCGCTTGACTGTTGCCATAGCAGCAGCAAACATAACAGAAAAACTGCAAACGACACCAGTATGCGGAGACCTCGCTTAGTCGATGGCTTTGAAGCAAACCAAGCATTAAATTACATATCTTTTTAAATTTGTTTTTAACTATTTTCTGGCCACCTCACTTGCGGCGGCAGGCGAGGTAATTAAATTGTTAGACAGAAGTAGTGTTTTTTAATTTGTATTTGTTTTTATGCAGAAAAATATTTCTGGAAACTTACGCGGTACAGAATTTGTTGAACATTTCACGCAACAGTTAGCACCATGGGATGTAAGAAGAATTTTTGAAAATTTATCCCTTCCCAAATGGTGGAGGTGCATAAAAAGCAATTCTAAAATATTTTAAAATTTATTTTTGACGTCATAGTTTTTCTTCATAAATTAACTGTTGATGAATATTTTAAGCTCTTAAAAATGTTATTTCTTGGTATTTTCAAACAATTAATACATTTTATAAATTTAAGCACTAAAACATTTATGTGCTGTAATTAATTCTACAAACGTCGTTTTTAAAAAGTGCTTAATGAGCAAGACCTTATGTACGAATGACAGACATAGACTCTTTGAATATTTTAGATTCCTGAAAAATTCGTCCTCAAGAGTTAATTGCTCAAAATTAACTTTTCCAATAATTTTGAGGTTACATACACCTTATCTCACCACTTAAGTTACAGAAAATCACATCATAAGTTAAGGGTTAATTTCTCAAAATTATCTTTGCAATTTTTTTTTTTTTTTTTTTTTTTTTTTTTGAGATTGCATACATCTCATCTTAAGTTATAAAAAAATCACTTCACGAGTTTAGGCTTAGTTACTCCAAATAAGTTTTTCTAATAACTTTGAGGTCCTCAAGAGTTAATTGCTTAAAATTAGCTTTTCCAATAATTTTGAGGTTACATACACCTCATCTTACCACTTACGTTACAGAAAATCACATCATAAGTTAAAGGTTAATATCTCAAAATTATTTTTACATTTTTTTTTTTTTTTTTGAGATTGCATACATCTCGTCTTAAGTTATAAAAAAATCACCTCACGAGTTTAGGCTTATTTACTCGAAATTAGCTTTTCTAATAACTTTGAGGTCCTCACGAGTTAATTGCTTATAATTAGCTTTTGTAATAATTTTGAGGTTACATACACCTCATCTTACCACTTACGTTACAGAAAATCACATCATAAGTTTAAAAGTTAATTTCTCAACATTATTTTTACAATTTTTTTTTTTTTTTTGAGATTGCATACATCTCGTCTTAAGTTATAAAAAATCACCTCACGAGTTTAGGCTTAATTACTCGAAATTAGCTTTTCTAATAACTTTGAGGCTGCGTACAACTCATGTTACCATTTACATGACAAAAAATCACATCACGAGTTTGGAGTTAATTGCTCAAAATTAGCTTTTCTAATAGTTTTGAAGTTGCATACACCTCATGTTACCACTTACGTTACAGAAAATCACTGCATAAGTTAAGGGTTAATTTCTCAAAATTAGCTTTTCTTTTTGTTGTGTTTCACCTCACGAGTAAAGGGTTAATTGCTCAACGTTAGCTTTTCTAGCGAAAATGTTGAAAATATTCCGCATTAACTCAGTAATGAAAGGGATCAATATTTTGCTGATGGTTCGTCGAATTCGTAACAGGTGAACGACTGCCGAACCCTACTGAAAGCGACAGATATCTGATTTAGGGTACTCCTTACTTGAAAGTCATTAAAAACCAGTAAACACAACAAGCCCCCCGAGTAATTCGATTATTTCCGTTCAATTACTCCACACCCATGATCCCTCACAGAGAGAAGGTGATAATGGTGTTGGTGTGGGAGTGATTAGCTGCATAGTGGGCCTGACTCCCCAGAACGGATTTCCAATTGGAAATTCAACACCCCCAGCTGCCTCGAACATCATTCATCATTGCGGACTCTGCAGCAGTTTGGCACTTATTGCGTCAATAAGCTTTGCGCGCGATATGACGCCACCAGCCACATCCGACCGGCCACCCCCCACTTTTGCCAGTTCTGACGTCACCGAACTGTCAGGGGAACGATTCCGCAGAAAAGAACCATCTGTTTCTGGAAATGTTATCGCATAAGCGCCCGAGCTGAAAGCAGAAATCAAAATCTATGAGCCTCCCGGGAGTTGTGACCGGTGAAGTGTTTTATGAAGAGGGAATACCCACCTAGTAACACTCAAAAATTTCCTCTTTGCTTCTTTTCCAAGTAATGAACTTAAAACTTTCCGCTGGAAATTTCGTTAAATAATTTACTGCCCTCTGTGCGGTAGCTTTTGGTTTATGTTCTCGGCTGTCATTTTCAGCTAAAGCTATTTGAGCTGGAAGCTATTTCTTCTTATATTAAATAAAAAACTCGTCTAGTAGAACAAAAGATATTTGTCTAGAACGAAATGAGCCTGCTTTTTCATGTACCAACATCACTTTCTAAATATATTAGCTATATATCTACCACAGTCGCCTTTGACGTCAAAGTATTTCAAGTGAAACATTTTTCTGAAAATGAAATGTGAAATGTGAAAAGCAGACAGTTAGTTTTTTGAAACTATGTCATATTCCAATGAATAATATTTAGATGTAACTTAAAAAAATACACCTTATTTTTAGTAGATAATATTGTTATTAATGACAAGCGATCATCATATAAAACAAAAATAACTTTTTAGCCGTCAACAAAAAGAAACATTAATGTCAAAACATTTAGAATGAAATTAAAATTTACATCTCAGTTAGCACTTGTTTGAAAGGTAAAATCATTTCATGTACTTTTATTTGAGTGGGGGTAAAAAGTGCCATTTCTTCAACCAATTGATCAGTTGACATTATCATTGCTAAGTATACAGTTAAATTAATAGTTTTTCTTACTTAGCTTTTTTTCGGATTTTTGGTGCAAAAATGTATTCTAGAAGTAACAGTTTTTGGATCAAAGCTCTTAATTTTTCCGTAGATGGTGAAGGTAAAAAAAGTTGATATTCTAACCGTACCCTTAAAACTCCCAAATCAAGCATATATTTCTTATTTTTTGTCGAAAATGTTCTAATTTAATCGGCATTCCATTGGGTGTTTCTCCCTTTAGAGCATAAATTTAAATTGCTTTAAACTATTACTTGACCAATTTTTGTTCCCAGTGATATTTTTATCGATACTAATAAGTCATTTATTCATTCCTTTTTTCAATTATTTTTAACTTTTTTCCCATAAAAAAAAGCCAAACGGAGAAATGTTAGATAGAATTATATTCAGATGAACTAAAGTTAATTTTCAATCCAATGCATTATTTCATCCCTACTTTTCGCACTTTAGGTGAATACTGTAGTTAAAGAATTCCCTTTAGTATTTAATTAATACAATTATGTAAAGACCTACGGAACTTCGTAACAATGTTCGTAAGAATAAATGTCGTTCGATAAAAACTACTGGTATAAAATTGTAAAAGATTATTTGCGCTCCACGATTTACTACATGAAAAAAAAAAAAAAAAAAAAAAAAAAAAACATACTCCGAATGCAGGTCTAAATACTCATGTAATTCATTCAAATTACAAAGAAATCGTCCATTCATTTTTAATCCTTCAATGAAAAGTTGATATTGGAAGCTATATCTTGGAGGAAATAGGATCAATGATTTTCTTCTATACAGTACCAAAATAGAAACTAGATAACTTTTTGTTTGTTCACTGGTTATAGTGTAGCTCTGATAGTTAAAACCCGACCTTGATAATAGTTACCTCATTTTGGGTAATTCAGTGAAAAGGGGACGTGTAAATGAAATATTTTTAAAAAACCACTACAAAATACCCGAACTGAGTAAAGTAAGACAAAACAACGTTAGAAGAAGCACAAATTTGTAAATTACAGCAGACACGTGTTTCGGCGTTACAGGGAACGCCTTTTTCAATGCAAAAAATAATGAGCTTATGGATGACATCCCTTTGCTTCTCACAGCCTATATATAAATTAAAAATTTGTTTACTGTCATGTACCAATGTTACAGTTTTTAACGGCGTTGATAATTTTTAAAAATAAAATTGCTCTTAAGCGTTCATTCACTCATCAGTCTACCGTTCCTCATGCAATTTATTATTTACTCAGAAACGACAAATAACGCTCTGTCATCGATATAAAATATCGTATTAAAATCTAGAAGTTCAATTGGGTGTGCCTTTCATCGTGGCTAGATCTTTCATGCGTGACACAACCACTGTTTACATGAAATTTCAAGTGGCTGCATGGAGTAGTAATGCGTTTGAATTAAATTCACGGAGCTGTAGGATTTAATTGGGATCTGCGACCTCTTTGGATTTAATTATAGGGATGAGGTCATTGTTGCGCCAGGATTCTCATCCCTAGTGGATTAATAGCGTCATGAGATATTGGCTATGGGATTTCGAAATGGCGCAGTTTTAGAATTTAATGTCCCTCTTTAGTTTTAGGTTTCATCCAAAAAAAAAATCCAGTAACTTTTTATTAAATTTCTTTAAGCCATTCTATATCAATTAGTGCTACAAGAAAATCGTTTTTTTTTTTTTTTTTTTTTTTTTGGTAATAAAATTGGTTTGAAAAAATCATTTAATAAGGTAGTTCGACTGGAAAAAGAGAAAATTGCATTGAATGAACAGCTTATATATTTAAAATAAAAAAAGTTATTTTAAAAGTTTTTCTTTTTTTTTACATCGATTCTGGCAACAGTCTTCTATGCAATTACAAACAGGACACGATTAAAAAAATTTTTGTTTACTATTGAGTAGACGAGCGTCACCACGTTTCATTTAAATCTTTAAAAGTTAAACAAATGTTTAAAAAGTTGAACATAACAATAAAGCAGCTCAAACATGTATGCATCATATTTCTCTTTGCCTTGGAAATAAATTAACTGATCAGTGATTTTCAGATAGTTCATTAAAGACACTATCGTTTGTTGAATTTTGTTGGACGTATTTTACTATTGCCTTGAAAAGGGTAACAATGAATTTGGTAGTTTAGCCCATTTCTGTTGAATAATTTCTGGGTCATATTTTATGGGACAGAATTAGAGTTCATTTTTGCTAACTTGGTGGTATGTAACAAAAATTATATTTTTTTGATTCTTAATAGGTTTTGAATAATTTTTACCTTTTATTTTTTTACTTTTCAATGAGCTCTAAGTTTGTTAATAAACCTTCTGCCTTGTATGATTTAGTTTTTATAAGTATTAGCTATAACAAAAGTGAGTCTTAGCTGCAAAACCAGAAAAAAGATAAATATCCCTCTTTGCTGGTAATTGCAATTTAGAAAGTATCTTTCTTTTATTTATTTATTTATTTATTTTTGTTGTTTAGTTGAAAAAAAAACCGAAACAAAGGAGAAAACCGTACAAAACTCAACTGACTAAAGCTTTTTTTCCCCATGTTGGATATCTGTGTTTTTTGTTCGAAGCTTTATGTCATGTTTAATCATTGATATGTCTGTTAAACTGTCCATTGCTCTTACGTCAATCAATGTCTCTTTTATCTATTACATCTTTGTCTACGTGCTTTGTGATCCACTCTGCTTCTGATATTGTATTAGAGCTTCTGATATTAAACTAAGGGTATTGAGGTGCTTGAGAGATATCCAAGGATTAATTACGACTTTTATTGGCCTATACTGGGTGTCTAAGGTAAAGCTAAAAGAGTTTCAGCACAATTCAATAGAATAATAAAAAACACTCTAGCTATCATTGTTTTGCTATACTATTCATGTGTATTTGTAACTTCATTTGTTCGTTATGTATCTTCATTACTATTTTGCAGTTATGCTTTTAGGTAATGGTTATATTAAAATTGTTTTCATCACTCAGATTCTAAAAGTGCCATTTTTATTTACTTTTATCAGTAGTGTTCTTTTTTATTTTGATTGTTTAGTTATTTTTTGATAATGTCCCACTAAAAAACAAATGGGTAAATGTGATAAATAAAATGCAACTATTTTGTATCTTTATTATTGATATTTTTAATGGTTCGATACCATGACAATTTTTGTTGAAAAGTTAGGAAGATTTAGAAAAGTCAGGAAAGTTCAATGCTGATCTCGAATAGATACCAACTCTGTGGATCAGTTATAGATAGTATTATTTGAAAAAAAAAAAAAAAAGATGCGGCACATAAAGGATCAAAAAATTTACAGATTAGTTTTTTTTGGTTCAAAAGGAAACAGATACTATAAAATACCGCCCTTTTTCGTGATTCAATTTCAGTCATCTGAAGTGAAATACTCCTCACTCGAACAAAAGTACTATTCTTTCTTATTCATAGAGTGATGAATAATTAACAAATTTATTTTAATGAAAAAAGAGTAAAAGAATCTTCCGAAGACGTCTCAAAAAATCTCTATTATTTGATCGCTACAGCAAATTATTAAATCTCCTTCGGTAATTTAATGTACGATAATCGCTCTACGCACGTGTTCTTTCTTTATTCTCTCATTTAATATTCAAAATTGTTTCCCCGCCCCTCAATGCACTCAGCTCTTCTACGTGGTACATATATGTGGATGGAATTAGCTCTATAAGTTTGTTTTATGGAAGACACTGCAAACTAAAACAGCAAACGACGTCCGCCGCGAAGTGTAATTTTACACCCACAACTCATTCCCAATCCGATCACGCTCTGGGTCAGAGCCACAAAAATGGCGGGAAGGAAAAAAATCAACCAGACTGAAAACTTGACCTCTATTAGTTAATTTTGCCATCACTGAATAAAAAATAAAGCACACAACGGGCGAACGGAAAAAAGGTATTACTGCTCGTAACTTCAGCTACGTGAGGCATTTGACAAATGAGTGGTAATATATAAGAGTAAAGGCAGTGGCGCGTGCGGAAACGGGGATGGCGTATATTCAGTGGCGTATCGGTGGCTGGCGAGCATGATGAACGTGCAATGCTTGCTTTTTTTTTTTTTTTTTTTTAGTTCGTATCCGATGACTGGGCTTTAGGTTGATGGACACTGTTTCGTTTAACGGGCGAGGTGTAACGAGGCACTTCGAAGCGTACCAAAGGAAAGATTTTGCTGAACGCCCCCTTTTCTGAAACGGAATAGGTCGTTCAGAAATTGTTCTATGCATAGAAATTTCTTTTTTACTTCCTTTTTTAAAAAAGGAAGTATTGTATTCGCGAAAAATTTTCACTCAAAAATCTTCCTTAATTTCCATTTTGCTCACCCCCGAATGAATGTTAAGTTTAATTTTCAACTCGACCACACGTGGATATATGCCTAGGAACGTACAGACAAGCTAAATATCCATTTTGACGATCCCCGAGTTAATTACAACGAGTTTTCTCGTGACGTCTGTATGTACGTATGTTTGTGCGTATGTGCGTATGTTCGTATGTGTGTATGTATGTCGTATGTGTGTATGTATGTCGCATAACTCAAGAACGGAATGTCCTAGAAAGTTGAAATTTAGTACTTAGACTCCTACTGGGGTCTTGTTGTGCGCCTTCCCTTTTGGTTGCATTCGGGTGTTTCTAAAGGGGTCTTTTGCCCCTTTTTGGGAGGAAATCATTGTTAATTTCGATGTAAACACAAGTGGTGTTATAATTTGGCGGACACTTGGCGATATATCGCCAGTCTTTTGGTCGCCAAGTTTTGTCACCAACTTGGCGACAAATTTGGCGATTTTGTTTTAAATTTTATTTATTTTTATTTTTTTTATCTGGATTTAATTTGGCCACTGTTGGTGATATTTAGAGAATCACATTAAAATTGCCAAAAATGAGAAATGACATTAAATTGGAGTAAAAGGAAGCTCGTTTTTTTTTTTTTCAGAAAAGGCTCTTGTGTCAAATAGATTGAAATTTAAAACTAAAAATGAGATGTCCAACGTTTACCATGATTTTTTATGCTTGTTGCAAGAAATCTATTCCAACCTCTGTAGTACAAAATTCAGAGAGGAAAAGAATTATGCCGAGAACCAGTCAGTTATAAGAAGAAATATTGTTCTTTGGACACTCGGTCAAACAACATTCTTTGTTGGAAATTTTGCATGTTAATGCTCAAAATTGAACAAACTTTTGGTTAGATTTTTTGTTTATTGCAATACTTTTAGTACTTTGTTCTTTCTAAAATATTTAGATACCTAATTTACTAAAGTTTGGTTTCATTTCCATACATTGGCTAATTTGCTTTCTTTTCTTGTATTTTTCTACATTTTCTTCTTGATAAATTTGCTGTTTATTCTGCTATTTTCATTTGAGGTTCTTGTCTTGAGTATGCTGATGTACAAGATTTGTATCTTTGAGGCCAAACTTATAGGGCACAAGTATATGATTTCTTTCTGAGTTATGGAAATATCGCAAGTAAGATTTTATAAGAACCCCACCAATTAAGATATTACCCACCAAGAAAATACACACCAAGTAAGGTATTAAATGGAAGAGAGCGCATGGGGGGGGGGGGGGGGGGGCATTTCAATTTGAAGTTACAAAATTTCTTATGCATGTTCCGTTCTATGGTAATAAATATCACTTTAATCTAAAAAACGTGTTTGGGATTCCCCCCCCCCCCCTTTTATTCTTGTTTATGACGGTTTTTGAAAAAAACTCCTCCTGTTAAAAAACGAAGCTGAATGCAACAAATTGAGTAAGACTTTTTAGAAATTATTCTGGCAGACGAAGTTTCAACTTTAAAATAAAGGTTTTGCCATTAAATATAAATTGTAGAAAATTTACATTTTTTTAACTCTAATTATCATTAGTAGACGGGAATAACAGCACTCTGATTCCCAGTGATATTCCATCAAAAAAGTTCTATTTTGTGAAGAATTCCTTTTAAGCAGTTCGAACGTACGATTCCCTTTCCTTCCCGAATTCTCTCCGTCAACTTATTAATGGTTCTTTTAATGGCAGAGAGATCGGTAAATCGTGTTCCTCGCCAGACAAAGAAACACTTTCTTTTGTCCACGTTTTGGGCAACAGAGGGAAAAAGAAAGAGGAAAACTCCTCGGGAATGCAGTGAACAAAAGAGCCCGTGTTCCCTACTGCTATTTCGGAGAATCCTTGATGTTAGGGTGTTCAGACACTGTGGTGCTTGCATGTAAGAATACCATTAGAAGATTCGAAAAGGGAAAAAAATGACGAAAGAATCGATCTGCACTCGCCGTTCAAAATGTACCTCCAATGACAGAATCTTATACCCTGCATATGAGTTAGGGATAAGTTCGTTTAGTGCGGTTCACCCAATAAAAAACTCTTTTATGTTGTGAATTTTATACGCTAATGTTTAAAACTTTTACCTTAACTGAACTTTATTTCGTTTCAACTTACAGTTATTTGATTTGAGCAAAGTTTTATCCGGATAGAATTTGTTAGGTTAGTACCAGAGTATATAATTTTTATAATTATGAGCTTTATGCCTCAAAATTGTGTTTTAACTGAATTAAGACAGTCGAATATAAAGTGCAAAATCCACATAATTTCATTTTTACTTTCTTTCTCACTGGTAATAATAAAGGTGAAGTTTAGACCGTGAAGAAGCAGATGCAGTAGGAAAGCTTATTGAAAAGTTGAATTTGCAAGTTCCAAAGTGACCAGTAACGCTCTTACTTCTTAGATTAATTAAATTTTATTGTAACTTCTACAGTCATAAAGCAACTTCTGCGAACTCTGAACCATAGTGCTCTGCAGAAAATCGGGCGTGTTCATACTATTCCTTTTCACTCTAAATCTCTTTAAGGTATAGCTTAGTGCAAATCAATTCAGTGCAACATTGTTCCAAACATGACACCAGATAAACTTGACTACCTGATGAAAGTTTATCGGATGGCACGGTATCTAATCTCGTGTAAAACAATTTTTTTTTTCAAATTACGTTTTAAAAACTTCGTTTTTCTTTTTCTGACATGTAGATGATATAATTGAAATGCAATATTTACTTTCATGTGATTTTCTACAAAACAGACAAATCTCTCTTTCGTGGTAAAAAGACTGGTTGCAATAACATTCGTACTATCCCTCATCTCTCCTTTTCCTATATGTTTATCCTAAGGAAAGAAAGGGGGGTGATAATGAACTCAAGTAAAATGTGTTGAAGACAGAGTGACTTTTTCTGAAATTATATGAAGCTTGACGAGGTAACATCATTACACTTGTTGATGCAAACGTACTTTCCAAAACCAGACCCCTACTTCACACCTCTAGGAGGCTACTTCAACTGTTCTGGAACTTTGATAGGGGGTTCAGAGGGATGAAAATTCTCCCCGACTAGACTAGGACGTACGTTCCCTGTTCCCTACAAAAATTTTCCAGTTGCTAGTGTAACACCGATACACATTTTCGAGCGCCCAGCACTCATGTCGCATGGATAAAAATAAGGAATGGTGCAACTTGATAACTGTCTAAAAGCTGTTCTCTTCAGTTAAAAAGTTCTAGAGCTGGCGACCGCAATCGTTTCGATTTTTGATGTGATCTAAAACTTCATATATACAGAAACAACAAACAGCGACATCATTCATGTAATCAAATACACACACACACACACACACACACACATATATATATATATATATATATATATATATATATATATATATATATATATTTCTACATAGCCAGATAACTTTTGCATATGAATTCGATCTTTCAAGTGTAATTTCAGTAGGTAGCAGACATTCGTTCCAAAATATTTCTTTAAAAAAAAAAAAAAAAAAAAACTATCACCTGCTTTAAAACAAAGAGAGCGACCGAGAGAGAGAGAGAGGGGGGAGGGAGAATCGAAATAAAATGTAAAATTAAATCGAAACATAAATTGAATTGTAGCAGATATGACAGTGTACTGCATAACACCATATGACAAAAATTGTCCTGTTTACACCTTCTGATTTTCAACGACGGGAGAAAAGCATGACATTATACATTTTACCAATAGTAGTTACAAAGAGCAGTTTTAGAAAATGTTCTTTTATGTGATGGATATGACCATGACTACTGAAACCTTTCTGCTTGAACGTGGATGTGAGTGCTACGAGTTCATCGATATTCTGTTTCAATAAATAACGCTCGATGCGATGAATATGAGTGCATAACTACAGGCGCTCATTCTTATTCAATAGAAGTAGAATATGACGGATAAAACTATCAGTAATATTACTTAAAATACACCGCCAGCTCAGTTATTCCATCCGAGGACTGCAGTTTCGTGCTTTTTAGCACTCGAAAATACCTTGGCTTTGCCGTCAATCTTTGAGTTGAACCGCACCATTGCTGCGGTCGCTCATCTGGCTTGCTAATTCTGCATTAGCTACCAGTTTGTTTGGCTCTCTTGGCTCCCTTAAGAGATTTTTCGCCTCCAGCTCATGTGATTCCTATTCCGGGCTGATAAGTGCTAAAAAGCACGAAGCTGCAGTCCTCGGATGGAATAACTGAGCTGGCGGTGTATTTTCAGTATTTCTGCCTTAGCCCTGGCTTTAGGGCGGTAACTTACTACAAAATATCAGTAATATTAGTTACTTTTTTGATAACGAAGTGAAGGACGATATTGTTCGGAATAGTTGAGTTCAGAATTAAAGCAAAATCTGGTGTCACATAAAAAGGGCACCTATTATATGAAGAAATAAAAGTATTACTTTATTTTTATTATCATCTTCTTTTTAGCTTACTTTCCCATAAAAATAAAAGAAAGAACTAAAATGCATGAAAGAAGACGTTAGGCGTATTAAATACAACTCAAAAACAAAAACTTCAAAAATAACTAAAATTAATGAAATAATTTTTGAAAAATTAAAAATTGGAAAGTAGAGATTTAAGATGAGAAAAATCTGCATCGGTCTGTCTGTCAACCTTCCCTTGTAAAAACATTTAAATGAACAGACCGATTCGGATCAATTTTTTTTTGCTCAAAAGATCTCGGCGAGGACATCGCATTCCCATATTTCATTTTTTGATGTGAAAAAAAAATTGCTTCTTGATATTATCATTCTTATTTTCCTCCATTATCTTATTATTATTCTTATTATTCTTGTTTTTCTTCTTTTTATTTCTTTTTTAAGCTTCTTATTTTTATCACTCATCTTGTTACATTTAATGGTGTTTGGTCTTTCTTATTATTGGTATTGTTATAAAATAATAATAATAATAATTAGTGTTTTTTTCTTGTTGCTATTCTAATTTATTTCTTCTTACTGTTATTAAAATTATTACTATGGATGTTGCTAAAATTGCTAACTCTATCTTATTTCCATTCTTTTTAGAAGTGCATAACACTACTTTTCCATTCAAATAAAAAAATAAGTCAGCCATTATTTTTTCTATAATCCATCCTTTGGAACGAAAGAAATCTGAGCTAACATACATACATCAACATCACTAAAGCGAACTAAGCTCGTCTGGTTCGACTCCGCAGCTTCAATTATTAACTGAAATTTATAGCCATAGCTGTTACTTTTATAGACGCCCATTAAGCCTCCGTCCACAAAATTTTCGGAAAAAGTTTGGTCTAATGGTCTCATTTTAAGGAAGAATGAAAGGGGGTAAAGTTTCGATAAAGTCGTAATAATTCGAATACAAAGAGTTTTTAAAATCGATAGTCGATAATCAATATTTTGCAGAATGTACAGACAGATCGTAAAAGAACGAGTGAGGCTCAGCAGCAACGTACAGATTTACGCATTTCTGAGCAATAATTCTGCTTGCTTTGAAGGATTATCCTACAAGTTTTTTTTTTAAATAATGACTTTTAAATACAATTATTACAGTAAAATGAAGTAACAGCTTGTTTCAACTAAATTTACATCTACTAAATAAAAATTGACATTCTGAAAGTCACTGTCTTCTGAAAGCACTGAATGACTCAGTGTTTTATATGTGTACATATTTATCTAATATAAA
The DNA here is from genome assembly GCF_026930045.1 of Uloborus diversus. NCBI lineage: Eukaryota > Metazoa > Arthropoda > Arachnida > Araneae > Uloboridae > Uloborus > Uloborus diversus. The sequence goes on from NC_072732.1 coordinate 29,298,404, forward strand.
GCATGTTTTCATTATTGATGGATCCACCTTTGGTGCGATTATTCATTTTTACTGTTTTTTTTCAAGATTTTTTGCTTATTATATATTGCTAATACCGAACAAACATTCTAAATAACTGTCTTGCAAATTTTTATTTAAAGTGTATTATTGTACCTTAATTGGAAAATAATTAATAGGGACAAACGAAAATTCATGCACAAAAAGCAAGGGTGTATTTTCTAAAATAAAAAAGGATTTCCTCGAGAACTAAACGAGCCTACTTTATTTTCATAAGAGCAACATCTTCCTTTATTCAATCTTGAAAATTCAAAATCGTCAAATCGTCGAGATAATTATTTTTTTTTTTTAAATTGTTTTAATATTACGGTTTTACTGTCATAGTTTCATTTGTTTTTTTTTGTTTTTTGTTTTTTGTTTTTTTTATCAAATGATAATTTTGAAGCTCATATAAGCCATGGTAGTTTTAATTCAAATTGCGTTTGACTATAAATGGCAAAATAAAAAGGTTCTACACATGATGAAAAGCAGATAAACTCTGTTGAATAGAAAAACGATAAAGAAAAATCTTTTGAATTTAAAAATTAGGGATTCGCTCTTTATCTTGGGCAAACGCATACAATACATGCAATATACTAACAGCCCGGTTATGACATCCAGAGACTGCAGTTTTGTGCTTGTTATGGACTGATCAGTCAGGGATAGTTAATTACCGAGCTGGAGGCTGGTGTAATCTCATTAAAGCTTAGAGTATCAACAAACTGGAGGATAAAGTAAGCTTTGCCCACCAGCGAGAATCCGATATAATGTTGCGGTTCAGCTCGTCAATGGATGACAAAGCTGGAGTTGTAATTTGACCATGCTGTCAAATGTTGCATCTTTTGCAACAATATTTTTCTTTGAATTTATTTTCTGATACTTCTTGATGATTTATTGCATATACTTTTTTCCATAATTAGTTTTATTTTGAAATTTCATTTCCTGTTTTAAAACTTAGCTGTACTTCATTTACTCGTTTCCCTTTATTTCAAGATAACTCTGACACTCCATTAACCCGACAGGTGATCATGCTACATTTGAGCACAATATCATCTTAAGTAGCTTACTTTTCTTTGGGGCAAAGCATTACCAGAATGAACCAAAACACTGCATAAGCACTTATACTTCAACTCTATTTCCCAAGTGACGTTATTCATCTCGCATAAATGCCCGACTAGAAATGCACCCTCTGAGGGAGAGAGAGAGAGAGGGAGAGAAGTCCTACGGGGGTGGTGGGGAACATTAGAACGCCTCAGAACAGGAGATGATGGCAGAGAATCGCAGAATCGTTTGTTAAAGCGTCCGTCCAGGCTTCAGAATTCCTTCTGGAAATCCATTTCCGCTTGTCCTCGCGGGTGTTGCATCACTTCCGGGAGAGCGGGAGTCACGTGACATGTTGATAAAAGGAATGGCTTGGCAGAGATGGAGTATTCTTGAAAAGTTTATTTCCTAAGCGTTCTCTTATCGGTGGAAGGACAAGCTTTCGTTACTATCGCCGTAGGTTTAAATTTAATGTTTTCCTTCATAATACAGCAATTTGCTGCCTGTAGTAGATTTAACATGTTGTAAGAAATATATGGGAAACAAGATAACATAAGTTATTTTTGCCAAAAGCAAAAGTAATATTAGTTTTTCATAATTTTCCCTTTCAAAACAAATAAAGTGAATGAATTCATTCGGTACCTTAATATGGAAGTTGCACTTTAGCAATGTGCCAACAAACGTTTTTTTTTTTAAGAAAAAAGGTATCTTTTAAATGTTTGTGTTTATGTGTTTAAAAAACGTATTCAAAACTGAAAGAAAGCGTCTTCATTAAAGAAAAAAAAAATCTTTGAAAAATACGTTTTGGGACGCATTCTGTCTGAGAGTATTTTATAAATCCGCTAAATAAATCATTTTTTTTTCTTGGCCTCATAAACAGTCGAGACATGTAAAGAAATATATTTCCATGGAAGAAAATGGATCAAAAAGATTAATAAATTTTAAAAATGTCAAGATATTAGTAAGGGTTACGATTATTAACTTTGCTGATGCCATCAAACAAAATAAGTTACATAATTGATTAAAAATAGATTAGGGCGGATACATCATTTTATTAACCATTTATTGATACAATGATGCTCTACGGAACAAAACAATGCGACGGTAACTTAGAAATAGTTGCTAGAAGTTGCTTTTTCCGTATTTGGTAAATACAACGTGAATTCGAAACCAAGAGTTTTGATATTGATAATTTTTCTGTATCGAGACTACATTTGGAAAATACAACTTGGAGTGATAATAAAAGATCGTTTAACTGTGGTTTTATTAACTAAAAATAAGTTATAAGGGAAATCAAGGCATGTTATATTGATACTTTAATAAGACCACAACCTAGAGTGCTATAAAAAATATACAATTGTTGTAAGATTTTCTTAGGTATCTGAAACATTTTGGAAATTTTTTAACGAAGTAAATGTGAGGATGCAGTAGTTAAATCATCTTCCATAAAAATGTCGTTTTTGCTGTCTTAGTAGTGTTATGTTTACATTGTTTAGGGAGCGAGGTAGCAAATACTGTCTTTAAAAAGCACTATGGCTAGTTGCTTTATTTTTACCAAATATGTCGTTATTTGGAAATAAAGTTCTTTTTAAGAAATCTTACCGCGTCATATCTTTTAAAATTCTAGGGATAACTGATTTATTTTAACCTCTTCTGGTTTCAAAATGTTGTTTTTGTTTTCTGTGTTAAATGTTAATCAAATACATATGTATTCGAATTCTTTGCTTTCTTATCATGACGCTTTAAATACCTACTACTGTTGAAATTTATAAAAGGTTTTATGAGACGTTTTGCATAACATTTTAACTATCATCCGTTTAAGGGTTCGTTATGTCATGCTATTTTTTTCGTATTTTAAACAATTCATTTTGTCTTTACTAATAATAAAGCTGAAAGTCTATCTGTCCGGAGGATCTCTGGATGTCTGTAGGATTTCTGGATGTCTGGATCTCTGTGACACGCATAGTGCCTAGACAGGTAGGCCGATTTCATGAAATTTGGCACAAAGTTATTTTGTAGCATGGGGGTGTGCACCTCGAAGCGATTTTTCGAAAATTCGATGTGGTTCTTTTTCTATTCCAATTTTAAGAACAAAAATATCATATGATAGACGAGTAAATTACGAAATTATCATAACGTGGAACCGTAACATGGGTACAAGCCAATTGGCGGGAAAATTCACCATACATTATTTGTAAATATAGAGGCGAACCAAAAGACCTTTTAATTTTTCTATTACGGGAAAAGTCGTGTGGGTACCACTAGTATAAAATAAAGTAAAAAAGGTACTTCCTTTATCTATTTCTTGTAGCTCTATGTAGTTAATACGCTAGATTTACCATTAATATATTGACGAATGCGTGTTTCTAAGATTAAACTTAACTGTCCATTACTTAGTTTAGTCATATTTTTAACTTCATACTTCCGAATGCATTTTTAAGAGTCTATTCCTAAGAACATTCTCATACATTCTATCAAATTCACCGTCACTTAAAACTTCTCACTTTACACACCTTTTCATTATGTCTCTCTGAAACTTACTTCAAAATGCAAACTGTGCTCCATGTCAACGTATCTTTTCTCATCAACTTTCAGCTTGAACATTTATGTCTAAATTTCTCATCGTCTTTGTCCAATTCTCTGACTCACCGCGAAACGATGTTCCATTTCTTGGAACGAGAATCGAAACACGAAACTTGGAGAATTCTTCTCGTAAGGTTACTTCCCCGTTTTCCCGCAGACATGGAACAACTCCCTATTTTGCCCTAGTATCTTCTCAAAGTACTATTCTGGACACTATCCAATTCTTGCAATTAACTTCAAGCGGCTTGCGTGATGAAGTCAGATTCTTTGAAACATATTACTCTCAAGCGTTGAATCAAATGCATTGTTTGTGCTCATTATTTGTTTTAAGAGAATTTATTTTTCGTGCACTTGGCGACTTTCGGATATATGACAGTATTTGGTTGCAGAATCTGGATGTATGTAATTCTATAAAATACGACTTTATTTTTGCATTAATATTATTATTATTATTTTTTAGGGGGAGGGGGACAACAGCAGCCAATGTTTTCAACATTTTTGTGAGAAGTATCAGGTTTTAGTCTGAATCTTTGTTTAAAGAATAAAGGGCTTATTAGAATGAAATATATGTAAACAATACAATATAAATAAAACAATAATACAGCCCGCCTATGATTTGTATGGAATTAGCAAATTTCCAGTTAAGACGAGTCTATCTTAATAAGGAGGAAAAGTAAAAAAATTTGATGCGCCTGTCCCGTTCATTTGAATGTAGCTCTGCCTAATTTCGAGGCTAACTTACATCTGCAGAAGCTGGCCTCCCTCAAAACTAATAGATACTTCCATTTCCGCCGGTAAACCGGATGCTTGCCTTTCCATCTAATCTATGGTCAAACTGTGTCTTCGGTCTTCGTCCTTTTTTTTTTTTTTTTTTGTTTTTTGTTTTTTTGACAAAGTCGAAATTTTGATCATACAAAACTTTAGGAAACTATAATTCTACCCAAATAATTGTTTTAACTAAAGTATAAAACACGACATTGAAAGGAAAGTTAACTATTATAAAATTCAATTGACTTTGAATGAAAAAGTTTGGTGTGTATGAAACAAACCGCTCAGTTTAGTGTTATGTATGCAAATAGGAAGGTAACAGCTACCATGTTTACCAGAAAATTTGTTCTTCTAGAAGCAGAAAAAACGTATGGAATTTGATGAAAATCTAAATACATATGTAATACCATATTTTTCTTTCAATAATAAAGCTTTTCTTTGCTTAGAAGTAGTACAATTACTCTCGAAGAGAAATGTATTGAATAACATATATTTTTGAAAAAAAATTTTTTTATATATTTGTTTCTCAAACAACACGCACACAGATAATGATTTATTAGAAAAAGAAAAGTTGTTAAATTTGTTGAGGCGTCAAAATTATGCGCAATTTTATCACTTTCATCCTTGAAAATGCGTAGTCAATTAAGGGCAAATTAAAGTCCTCAACTGTTTGTTCCTTATTTATTGTGCCTCCCGAACTTGGAAAGTAGCATTGTCGTCACTCATTAAAGACACATTTAATTGATCACCGCGCTAGCACCGCTGTTCATTACTTCTAGACTAATCCATTGCTAACTTATTTTTGACTGTACTCATGAATGCTATCACATAATCAAGCTCTTCAGCAATTTTGAAAATGGACTTCTTAATTACAAATGCAAGCAAGTGATTCCACTAAGCCAACTTCGAATCACCTCCTCAATTCCCGAGCTATAGACTTTAGAGAACGCAAATGCTCAGAGCGTGCTATTGCGAGAGGGGCCCTTCCTTTTATTAATTTATCCCAGCAGAAATCGAGGCATGTGTGCACGTATGTGTGTCTGTGTGTGCCACAGGTGAATTTCGTCTTCGGAATTCCCTGCCTTAACGAGCCTGGACCCTTTAATCACGCTTACAAGAGGAGATGTGGGCGGGCTTGCGTAACCTTGCGTGCATGGCATTTGGAAGGATGTTGCTTCCCGAGAATGGCAACACTGAAACAGCCAAGGAACATGATTTTTGCATTCAATATAAGTTTTGGAAGTGTATCGTTATTCATGTGTGGTTGTGGCACTGTTTTGAAAGTTCTATGAGAAATATTGTAAGCATAAACACGTTCTTGATCGATCGTTTCCGATTAAATTTTGCTTACTAAGTTTCGGTATGGCTATTAGTTAGTATAAAATTTAAATAAGTTCGTATATTTGTCTCCTAAAAATGAGTGCTTGATATAACGCTTTCATTTCCTGTTAAAAGAAAACTCGCAAATATTATCGAAGTGTTTTTGATGACTATTAGAATAAGATTTTAAAAGGACAAAGGGCTTAAATCTTTTTTTCCAAACAATAATTGTCGAGATTACATCGAAATTAACAATGATTTCCCCCCAAAAAGGGGCAAAGACCCCCTTTGGAGCATCCGAATGCAACCCAAAAGGGAGGTGCTCAACTAGACCCCACTAGGAGTCTAAGTACCAAATTTCAACTTTCTAGGACATTTCGTTCTTGCGTTATGCGACATACATACGCACATACGCACATACATACGTACACACTGGCGTCACGAGAAAACGCGTTGTAATTAGCTCGGGGATCGTTAAACTGGATATTCCGGGTGTCTGTACGTTCCTAGGCATACATCCACGTGTGGTCGGGTTGAAAAATAAACTCAACAGCTATTCGGGGGTGAGCAAAATGGAAATTAAGGCCGATTTTTGAGTGAAATAAAATAATTACTTTTTTGTAAAAGAAAGTAAAAAAGAACGACCCTAGAGTTTTTTAAAATGCATTTATTATTTCAGCTAAATACTAAATACCACTTAAAAACAAACCTATGTTTTCAAAAAATATCTCCAGCCCAAAGCAGGAAAATATTTATTGTTCTTCAGAAGAAATTATCAAGACCTTTCACACGTTCTATTTAAACAGCTACCAAGAAGTAATATAAAAATACATGGTTCAGCGCTCTCTTAAATTTTATTTTATCTACGAATCGGTGGAGTTAAGCAGGACCCGAAAGGAGGGGGATTCGAAAGGGCTCTCTAAGTATACTTTGTACTTAGAATACTCCTGGGAAAGAGAAAATAGCATTAGAAAGGTATTGTTTCCCCTGAAAATTCCGGAGAAAAGAATCTCCGTCGGAAAAGAAGCCGAAGGAAAGGAAAATCATCAGTAGTTCTTTAAAGGGGCAAATAGGATTGTTTTCCCGTTTCGAAGACATTAGTTTTCATACTGATACAGGTCTTAAAAATCTGGTATCTCACATGGTACGTACATTAGGTATAAAGCCTTGTGAAAGTAATAGTGTGTGTATGTGTGTTTTCCTCGATTTCTTTACTTGCCATAAAGGAAATAAACGGGAGAGCTTCCGGTAAATTTGATTATACATTTGCTTTGATTCCACGATACTTATATTTGAAAAAAAAAAAAAAAAAAAGCTAGTATATTAAGTTTAATTGTTTCCTTTGTAAGAAACACATACGTTGTTTCTTTAATTGGTTGCTGAAAATGTTATTTTACGTTTCTAAAAAATCCTATTTACAGACGTCATAGTCGAACCGAATCCTTTTTTACTTCCTTTTACAAAAAAGGAAGTATAGTATTCGCGAAAAAAATTTCACTCAAAAATCGGCCTTGATTTCCATTTTTCTCACCCCCGAATGAATGTTGAGTTTTTTTTCGACCCGACCACACGTGGATATATGCCTAGAAACGTACAAACACCTGAAATATCCATTTTAACGACCCCCGAGTTAATTACAACGAATTTTCTCGTGACGTCCGTATGTATGTATGTATGTGCGTATGTGTGTATGTGTGTACGTATCTCGCATAACTCAAAAACGGTATGTCCTAGAAAGTTGAAATTTTGTACGTAGATTCCTAGTGGGGTCTAGTTGTGCATCTTCTCTTTTGGTTACATTCGGATGTTCCTAAGGGGGTCTTTTGCTACTTTTTGGGGGGAAATCGTTGTTAATTTCGATGAAAACTCAAGTGGTGTTATAATTTGTCGGACATTTGGCGATATATCGCCAGTGCTTTGGTCGCCAAGTTTTGTCGCCAACTTGACGACAAATTTGGCGATTTTTTTTAAAAAATCTGGTTTTAATTTGGCCATTGTTGGTGATATTTACAGAGTAAACAATTGAATCCCATTAAAATTGCCAATAATGTGGAAATGACATTAAATTGGAGTAAAAGGAAGTCATGTGATGCACACATCAGCTCGTTTTATTGGTAACTACTATATAAGCAGTACTAATATTGTACTAGTCCAAATATTGTACAGGATACTTAAAAGGCAAGGCATTAATGACGTTATTCTTTGTACTGAGGAACACAGGGATCCTTATAAACAGAAGTCTTGTTTATATAAGGTGGGAGACAGTTCATGGATCAAGTTCGGCGACATAGATTTGTTCTTGAATGTCCAAAGAAAATTTAAGATTATCGTCTTTACTATGGAGTAGTATTTTAAAACATTTTCAAAATCGTTTGGTGAAATATGAAATAACAACTACACTATGTGTTTTATTTATTAATGAGAAAAGAGCAATTACTATAGTTTTTGCAACTTGCTTTTATGTTGTTAAGCTGTAAGAGCTACGGCATTACGCAAACGTTTATTAAACAAATTTAATAATTAATTTTTGAGTTCGTCTTGAGCTTCCAGAATATTATCTCTTAAACTATCAATTTTAAGTAAAAGGCAGTAAAATCATTTTGAAAAAAAGATCTTGGTAACCCCATCTCTTTCGTATAGGTAGATTGGTAACCCCCCCCCCTTCTAACTATATACTTAAGCTTACCCTTACTCTATGATGATTATTCTTGGCTTTTTTGTCCTTCAGTAACCTTAAAGATCTCCCTTTTAGCAACTTTTAAAAGCGCAGACCAAAAGAGATGGATTGAGGAAACGAACGTATACAGAAACGCGAATGTAAATAAACCAGTTAACTGCGGTTAACCTTTGACTAATCAGGCACGTTCTAATAGAACTACCGGTTAGCTGATTGTATATGGAAACATTCTATGGACCGCTGACGTCATTAACTCAACCAACCGGTTAACCGGTTGATCTGTTCGAACACACCCTATTATTCATCTTCAACTTCTTATTCTTTTACTGCTTTAACACCAATCGAAAAACACGCAAAGATTTTTTTTCTCCATTGTTCTAGTTAAGTATCTATTGGGGAGTTTTCTAGTGGTGACTTCATAGCGTTATTGGTTAAAATGTTTTTTCCTCTTTTCCATTGACAAACAACATTTAACTGCACCATTGGTTGAACAACTTTTGATATTTCTTTCTATTTTTTCAAAAAAAATTGCACATTCTCCCTTAAAATAACATATCAATTTTTAAGTCATTTTGGTTCCTTGTCCGGAAATTCGCTACTCAATTAAATTATTATGCATTTTGAAAATAAGAATTTTTCATTATTAGGCATCAAACACCCCTTTTCATTTACTTTTATATATTTCCACTCAGAACAAAACTATTTCTTACGATCCTCAAATTGAACTAAAAAAGAGAACATTTAAAACATACGTTTTTCGAAACAAAGCAATTTGATATCTTCTTTTATATCCTGTCCTTTTTCACTCACGTAAGACTTGAGAGATTTTCTATGTACCTTTTCTCCTTCTGCTACCCTAGAGTATTAGCGAATGACAGCTCATCTCCAACTTCTTCTCCTCTGCAGGTGAAGACTTCCGGCAAAACATATCGTCTGCTGAACTGGGTGCGACTTAAACTCGAGGGGGAGAGTTCACCCCAGTAATCTTCATTCTCTTCGACACTTCGAATAGCCAATCACTATCGGAAAAGGTTTAACTTAATATCGAATCGGGCGACCTATTTTTTTTCTGGGCTCAGTTTCGTTTTTTTCGATTTGTGTTTGATAAATTTAAACGACTTTATTCTTTCCATAATCGATAGTTCGCAATCGAAGAGCGAAAGTATCTGAGTATCTGTTAACGATGTGCTACTTGTTACACAAAATTAGTTTTCTTGGTTGTAAATTGCACCCTCTTTAATCGATGGATTTTCTTGGTGATTATATGCTATAACAATGAATAAACAAGAACATGCCTGACGAAGTATTAAAATAATAATAATAATAATAATAATAATTTAACAATAATAACTTAATAATAATAATGACAATGATAATTTAATTATAATAACTTAATAATAATAATAATAATAATAATAATTGGTAATACTAATAATTTTAGTAATAATAACGACAATAATTTAATAATAATACCGCTAATACTGCTACTACTACTACTACTACTAATAATAATAATATTAATAATTATTATTATTATTATTTAACGATAGTAACTTAATAATAATAATGGTAATGATAATTTAATTATAATAACTTTATAATAATAATAATAATAATTTAATGATAATAACTTAATAATAATAATAATAATAATAATAATAATAATAACAATAGGTAGTACTAATAATTTTAGTAATAATAACAACAATACTTTAATAATAATACCGCTAATACTGCTACTGCTACTACTAATAATAATAGTTAATAAAAATAGTGATGATGATGATAATAATAATAATAGTGTTAGTGATAATAATAATTATTATAATGAAAATTAATTAAAAAATCTTTATAAATATGTTATATAGTCTCATGATAAGTGCGTCTTTTCTCTATTCTCTAAAAATGGATTCATTTTTGAAAAAAAATGATTCCGTTTCTATGCGTTGAATAAATGGCTTCTTGTAACTCTGAAACGGTTTATCCCCAGTTTCGCCGACAGTTAAAATTTCCTCCCCCTTCAATATATCATATAGTATGATTGAAACTGAAAAACAGGGGGTGGGGGGTGGAGGACATTTCGTGTCGGCGAAGCTGTGGACTGAACCTCTCTGAAACGATGAGAAATGTGGATGTCAATTTGAATTTATTACATGGTTGTCATCTATTTTAAATTAATATTATCTTAAATATTTCTGTTTTGAAATGTTTTCATTTTTATTACGGACACACAAGCAGAGTGAACTGGACATAATTTTGAAAAAAGTTTTAACGGAGCTTATTCAATAAAGATGTATTCGTTTATTTCATGATAAACAGCTAATTTATGTACTATAATCTAGAAAATCTTTTGATACGAGTAGATTGAAAAGACAACGTGAATAAAACACGAATTGTCGTGAAATTGCTGCAAATAGCATTATTAAGACTACAACGAAACCCCATCGTCAGTGCCGAACTAGCTCTATTTAGTTAAAGATAAAGTAATACAAAAATTGCCATAAAGTTGGAGTGACTTGTTCAAAAGACTAATTTTGACATGAAATAATTCTGACGAGTGGACGGTATAATCTTGTTGTTCTAAAAAAAAATTGTAGCATAGTTCTTACATAAATCTATGGCACTGAATCCGGTAATAGGGGTTTATTTTATTTCTTGTTTCTTTTCTTTTGTTGCAACAATCCCGTTTTCAAGACATCCGCTATTGAAATATAGCATATAATGGCACATAGCATGCCAATGGCATAAGTCCTGGTAGTTAGCTGTGCAATGTTTATGATACTTTCCGGTAGTCGCTGATCATTATTTTAAACAGATTATTTGTTTACAATTCCCATATTTGATTCAGTGTCCATGTACTCGTATGAAGCAGTCCCAATTTAGTCCTGATATTTAAAAGGTGCATGAAAAATTTCCGGATCCTGCCCGATACATTGAGTTTACGATATTAAATCACACCAGTATATGCTATACTTCGATCACGTATGTCTCGAAAATGGGATTTTTTTGGTGAAAAAACTAAGTTCGTACTGTCCCCTCGTGAGCGTATGAGAAGAAAGTTATCATTTGGTGAGAATTTTAGCTATGCATGATAAAATACTACATTAATACACAATTATTGCAGAAAAATGCTAGGCCCATATTTTACTATCACGTTTTCATTCTGTAATTTTAGCATTTGCTATTTGTTTTCTTTTTTTATGACAACATTATGCTTCTCTATATGTATTACTTTCGTGTGTTTTACATCTTTTAATTGGAAGATACTCAATTTTGGCTGTAACTTAAAGTTCTACGCTACGTAGTTTTAAAATGAAACTTAAAGTGATCTGTTTTAAAAACAAAATATTTAAATTAGTTGATTGTGTCATTCAGAACCCCTTTGATATTGGCACATATAAGTGATGCTGTTTATTGTTCTTAAGCGGTTTAATTTTAGTAAATTATGAAAATAAAACCGCTTTTTAACTTATTGAACAATAATGAAAACTAGAACTGGAAAAATACGTGCATTTATGGTACGTGGAGTTGTTGTACTTGGAATTCCACTGTATATTTTAAAAGCTATGTTAAGCACATACTACTTCGCCCTTTGATATAGTATCAAACACGTTTTTTACATTCGTCCTGACTAGTATTTGCAGCAATTATCTTCATTTTTTACGAAAATAGCCGCAATCCGTGTTAAAACTCTGTCATGGGATTGTTTTTGCAAGACCAAAAAAAAAAAGCTCACAAAAGGTATTCCTCGTAAAAAAAAATGGCGAATCGTATAAATCTCGAGCTAATTCCTGCTTTTCGTATTAAAGACCGAAAACACGATTTGTGCATTACATTTCCTCTGGAGCTCTTTAAATAAAGAAAGGGAAATCTGTTAAAGATACCACTAAAAATATCCAATTGCCAAGCAAAAAGGAAAAAAAAATCGAACGAAAAAACAAAAAAGAACACCTCTTCCGTTGAAATTAAATGAGAGCTTTCCCGATAATGATTGAGTATTCAGAATGACGCGGCAAATGAAAACTAAAGGCTTTCGAGTGAAAAGATTTTTCCATCTGTCAATCGCTCCCTGTTAGCTGGGCGAGTTCTTTTTTCTTTAGCCCCCCTTCTAAAAATAGAAAAGAATTGCGAGTGTGGCTGTCATTCCCTAATGCTCAGGGGTGTATGGAGGATGGACGCTTACAGAGAAAATCTTTCAGCACTTACTCTAGAAGAACAAAATAAAGTGTAGGGTGGAGAATCAAAGTTCTTTTATTTTTCTATGTCTTTACAGCATTGTTTTCAGTTAATTTTTTTAGTCGATTCTCGGCTTAAAAGTCGCGAAATCACAGATTTTGTGCTGTTAAATATGAAAAGTTTGGTTCCGTTTTAGACGGGACGGTAAAGGTTTAGTAGGAATATTTTTAATGTTATTTCATAAACTGCTTTAATATTTTCTAAAAGTTGATTGATTAGTGCCTTGATGAGAAATATTATTTTTTTAATAAAATCCACTTGGCTGACATTCAGTAGTTTTAAATTACTTGAGAACATGAGACTGTATCTACATTGATTTTATATTTCTCTCATTTATAATTTTTTCAATGTTTTATGCCGAAATATGTTGCCAAATACGGTTTGACATGATGCCAAGCACGGTTACGTAAAATAGTCGTTTAATGAAACATGTTAAAAGAAAAAAATAATTCTGTCTAACTTTAGTGTTAGCATTCTTAATGTATTTGCAATTGTTTCTCGTTATAGAGAAATTCGTTAAATTGAAAGTTTAATTATTGGTTTTTTTATTTCAGTGTCTTTCCATTTGTTCATTCAACCCTTTACTTACAGGTTCTTTTGATCGAAAATATTTTCTTATAATCGAGTAGAAAATATTTCATTACAAAAACATTTCATTTTTCACTTTGCCTCGTGAAGAAAGAAGTGTACATTTTCCAAATTTTTTTTAAGGTACAAATTTAAGTGACAAAAATGAAAAGTACTATTTCAATATTATAAAATATAAAATACATTATTATAAAACAAAAAACTATTTTTTTATTATGAAATACAAAGTCTTCTCTTTATGTACTGTACTTTTCAAAGAAACTTCCAATTTGTACATTTTGAAAAAGCTCAGTCATCTTAATTATTTCACTTTGCCCCACATTCGCCTACGTTATAAATGTGTCGTACATGTTTTATAAGGAATTATATTCTAATATAAACATGAAAATTTCTTGAGAAATAGTTTATAACGCAGGTTTTTGTTTTTCCTATTATGTAGTTTAGCCGTTGTGTTCTAAAGATATATTATAAGATCTTTAAAATATATATATATTTCCGGAAATAGGGGAGGGTAGCCCAAAGCGGGTAGGCCTTCGTATGACCCCCCCTTCCCCCCCCCCGTGATGTGTTAGCGGCGATGAATACGTATGTCGTGTTTACCCGAACACCTCCGAGTTATTATCAGTCCCAGCGAAGCAGCAGTGAAGCGGCATGGAGCAACCAGGCTTTAAAAAAAAATAATAATTTGAATTTTGTCATCTTGAATTCAAATTATGTTTTTCGCAATCACGAGTGTGTGTTTGTATGTGTGTGGGGGGGGGGGTATGTGTATGTGTGTAGGCATGTGTGTTTGTGTCTGTGCGCAGTCATGAGTGTGTGGGTAGTTGTGTGTATGAATGTTTGTGTGCGTGGGGGCGGGGTATGTGTATGTGTGCAGGCATGAATGTGTGAGCAGTTGTGTGTATTTGTGCGTATGTGTAGTTGTCTGTATGCATGCGTGTGTGTATGTGTTTGTGTGTGTTTGTGTATGTGTGTAGGGGTATGTGTGTGTACGTGTTTGTGTGTGCGTGTGTGTTGGTGCGTGTATGTATGCGTGTGTGTGTAGGATATGGACGCAACCTGGAGACGGTTGCGCTAGAGAAGCAGCATCGTGAGGCCGGTCGACGCGACGGGTGGTGCTGGCAGAGGGTGGCGCCGCGCCGGTGGGAAAAATGATAGCACGCCAAAGCAGTCAAATGAAAGCAATAAGCAATCGTGATTGCTCAAAAAACATTAAAAAAAAGTTTTGTAACTTGTGATTAGAGTTTGAAGACCAGCTTTTTTTATATTAAATTATTCTAACACTATCCACCTATAAACTAGGATGCTCATTCCATTTTTTAATTATTAATTTAAGGTTATAATAATTGAAATAAAAAACGTGCCTTTGGGCAAAGCGGGTCGGGCAAAGAGGGTATAGGATTTAATCATACATTTGTTTAAAATTTCAGGACTCGTGTGCTGACTTTGATATTTTCTTTGAATAGGATAAATATAACTCTAAAAAGTTTTTTTTTTTGGATGGCAATTAATTCGTCTATTAATTAACTCAGTTATTTCTTTATGTTCTATAAACAAATGTACTGACTTTAAATTGAATAACTACAACTGTTTTATATTTTTTTATGTAATGGCAGGTAGCTAGTCAACTATTTTAATCATTTATAACTTTATATTTTGATTGAAAAATGTACCAAACCACAATTAGTTAAGCTTACCCACTTTGGGCTCAATGGTAGGGCAAAGCGGGCTTTTCACATGTTTGTTAAGTTTGATAATGAATAAATATTTGGTTTGAAATAATACAAAAATCACTTTTTATTTTAAAGTTCAAGAACCCTGCTAGGAAATAAAACAGAAATTGTTGCGCTTAAAATCCAATAACTACAATTTTCAAGCGTTCTTCGAAATTTTACCCCCTTTGGGCCACCCTCCCCAACGGTATATGAAAACAAAAAGTTTTTCATGCTTCAGTATTAATATTTTTCAGCATGATAAATTCTTGATTGTTTTGGTTGATTTTTAATTGATTTGGTTATTAAATTCAATGTTGAAAAATCAACTTGTAAGAAAATGACAGAGATTTTTTTCCCTGTTACAACGGACAATGCTCTGTTGATAACGATCTATAGACCTCCGAAGGATTTTATTTATTTTTTTTTTCTTTTTCAAACATCATTTATATTTGTCGCTCAATTCTTTTCGTTTTTTAGCATTCACTTCCAAAGTCAGGAACGAACGTTTCAAAGCCTCGCTAACGAAGCTCATTTTTTAAACGAGAATATTCGTACAAAACAATATTCGCAAGTAATTTGGTGAAAATACATTTTCGTTCGTTACAATCGGGAAAATTGCAAAGAAACTCTACACCGAGAATCATTATTATTCAGGAAAAGAATTGAAATATCGCTGGCAAAAGAGTTTCGTAAAGGAAAGCAAACCCGTTTCTGTCAAATTAAATTGTCAAAGTTACAAATTGAATTTGAGTTAAAGTTGTTGCCAAATAAATCCGAGAAATGTTAAAGATCGTTTCTATACATTTTTTCCCTTTATATTCTTGTTTAGTACAAAAATTTAAGAGGAACAAAAGTTTAGAGGTTTTTTCCCCCGTTTTACAGTTTAATCTGTTTCTTAAAATGATAATTTTATTTAAAAGCACTAGCGGATTTGAACTTTTGAAGGCTCGTCACAATCAAGGGTGCAAAATAGGAGGTCTATGTGACCTTAAAATGTCCTTATTGGTAAACTGTCTGAAGATTCGGAAAACTTGGAGACATATCGCTGTTCTGGTGGAACATTAACTGCAAAATTAATTGAAAATGAGGCATTGCCGTCACTGGGTCTAAACGTCGTAAAACCAGTCAGAGTATCTCGAAAGATTTGTTTATCAACTTTTAGCCACCAGGGCAGTAACTCAGCTACGTTTCATCTTATGAGGTAATGAATAAAATAATTTTGTATATTTGGTTCTCTTGTAAAATTACCCTTTTTGCAGCTGCGTCAAAGTTCGACCGGAATATCTGCAATTTTAAAAATACCCGAATGTCCATTTTCATTAGATGTCCGCATGTGTGCATAGCAGGGTTTTACCATTTGGCAAAATTTGGAGTTTCATTCTGGAATTTGAGAATTTTCTCCCTCCCAAAAATTTTAGTTTGGTGCTTCCCTGGTCGCAATGCATTTTCAGGGATCTCTTTGGCTATCACACCGCAAGGGCGCCCATATGCAAAAAATTAAGGGGGGGGGGGGGAGCTCAAAAATTTCCCCCATGGTTTAGCAAAATATTTTCCCCATGGAAACTGATTTCAGTACAGATTAGAGACATTAAAATTTCACATTTTTAATAACTTATTCATTAATGGCTGGAAAAGAAATTTTTATACATTTTTGCAAAGAAAAAAGCACTAAAAGCAAGGAAGTTCTCATTTCTAAGGGGGGCTTGAGCCCCCCCTTGCCCCCTATATGGGCGCCCTTGTCACACAGAAATGTAAAACATTTATTGAGTGCATTTTAAGTTCTCTTCAGGGTCTCTATAGTCGTGGAGGTCCCTCGCTATTGCGACAATTGGAAAATTCGATGCTGTTTATATGTTAATTTTTAATAGCATAATACTATCGATGTGCTTTTTGTTTTTCAGTACAGTTTTTGTTGCAGTAACTGATAGCGCATTTAAAAACTAGAAAATAAGCATGAGGGGAAATAAATAGTCCAGAATCAATTTTAAAGTCAAAGCTCCAAACTTTAAAACAAATCTTGCATTATAAGCGTTTTAGGAATAATAAAAAAAAATACTGGCTTGATAAAAAATGATATGAGCATCATACCGGTGAATACCACTCTCGTTTAATGCTAATAAACATGTCTTGAAAATTCTTACTCGAAATGGATGCGTTTTTTATTCACAAAAGCTTTTAATAGTGACGTAAATAACTTGTATGTTAAATTTTGAAAAAAAAAAAAAAAAAAAAATCCAAAAATGTTGCATAAATTAATAGGACAAGTGTATCTGTAGGCACTATTAAAAATATTAAGCTACATCAATTTATAAAATTTGACTGATTATTATTAAAATTAGCAGTAGTTGGGTAATTAATAGCATTACCAACAACTGATCTTTAATAAAACAAAATCCTGAATGAAAGTCGAAGCACGACAGTATGAATTGAGATGCAAAGATGTGTAGAAAAATATGCGATGTGTTTCCGAAATAAAATTAAAGTGTGATTTTAAAACAATAATTAACCGTTTCTTGCTAATAATAAGATTCTGAGGTCACAAAATTATGGAAAAGTATAATTTTTAAGTTTTACATATTCGGTAATTTATAAAATAAATTTTGATCTTTGGGTGCACACATGAACCGTGGTTCTCGATTGGCAAACACACAATCCGAATTAACATAAATGTTTTTTAATTCCTTTGATTGTTAAGAAAAAAATATATATGTCTTATACATTTAAAGACTCACTTTGTTTCAAAAAGAAAATAAATAAAGAAAGGGAAAAAAGTACATATGTAGGGTAAAATAAAATTATTTGTTTTATTATCACATGATCTATTCATATTTTTCCGGAAAAAAAAAGTTGTTATAAATAGTACTGACTAGTTCAAGTTCAAATTTTAAAATACATTTGCCTCAGATATTCTAGTTAAAATGATTGAGTACTCTTTAAGGTCCACTTTTGCAATTGTATTTGTAGCATTTTATTTAAATTAAGAAGAGGAAAAAATGCCTTCTAGACTCGCTTTATCCTTGGAAAAAAAAAAAAAAATAACGTTGCCGAAAGAACTGCAAATATTGAAACATACTTCTAACTTTTTCGTAACACGTGCGGCAATTTCAATTCCAAAAAAAAAAAAAAAAAGAAAGAAGAAGTGCTTTATCAATCAAAACTCTTAAGACCGACATCCCAACGTTTTATTAACTTCTTTTGATCTGTTGGGGGAATAAAAGTTTTTTTTTTTTTTCAATAAACATAAATCCGGCACTTTAATAATAAGAAACGGGTAGATTGAATGTTGTGACGCGAAGAAAAAGAAACAAAAAAAAAAAAAAGCTTCATCAAACTGCTGTTTGGTCTCTTCCACTAAGGTGCTCCGATAAAGCTCAAAACGCGAACAATAGCCTGCAATATCTCTGCAAGTCCCGAAAGTCAAAGGGACTGGATCAAAACCTGGATTTACCTCCTCCACTATTCGCTGGAGGGAAGGGGTATTCAGGGGGAGCCTTAATTGGCATGGAACCCTTGGGGGAGTTGCTCTTGGTTGCCTAGCGACGACAGTGGGCTTCAGACGAGATGTCAGGTGACATTGTTTGTCGGTTGGTTTTTGTTTTGTTGGCGTGATTTGCATTAGAATAGATATGATGTTTGGGAGGGATCAAAGTGTCCAGTAGAGGAGATTTATTGGTGCCGTTAGCTTTATAGTGTGCAAAAATAATAAATAACAAAACGTTAATTTTATATTTTTTATTATTAAATAGTGGTTAACTTTGAAATCAAGTTTCAATGATCTGAGAATTGAAATTTATTAGCTTCCGACGTCTGCATTCTGCTTGTTTAAGGTTCGTTCTTCTTAGATTTGGTCTGAAGATGCTGTAAAATAATGGAAGAGTTATACAACGGCGATGACAATTGAAAGATGTAAGCTATAAGGAAAGATTCGAAAATTGAATATCAATTTGCTTTCGGTATTGATACAAAAGATATATAAAACGCGTTTGTGCGTGGCAAATAAATGTCTTATTTTTTTCTCTTTTGAAAATTAACGGTCTTATCTTAATTATTACTTATTTATTAATTCAGCAATCCAAAATATTGAGGTCATTCATACGAATTTACATGAAAATGTCTTAAAATTAAATGAAAAAAAACGAAGTTTATTTCTTTTACGCGGTGACTAAGGTTTACTCGTTTTCCAACTAAAACCGCTGAACTTGATTTTGTAGGACACTGTTTGTGCTTGGATGTGGATATTTTTCACGATACAATAAATCAGTGGTGCCCTACTTACAGACCGCGTTCCATATGGAACTGCTGCTGTGTTTAGCGCAACGAATCAAAACATACATTCTGGAACCTTCAAAAGCAGCGGATAGTCTTTACTTGGTATTGCGAATGATTGCTGCAAATTTGAAGTCAAAAAAGTTAGAAATTGGTTTCGAAAATGCAAATGTAATCTTCGTTTCAATAATAAACGCATTGTAATGATAACAACAATTTTTGGTTTGTATTTTTCTTTTATTTTCCTAGTTTTCCAATGCTATCTATAAAAAAAAAAAAAAAAAAAAAAAAAAAAAAAAAAAAAACCATTAATTTATTTCACTTATATGTGTTCTGGCCAGGGGCGTGCACCGGGGAATGGGGGGAGAAGGGTGTTTGCCCGGGCCCGATCCTGAAGGGGGCCCGATAATTTTAAACTGAAGGACGGATGTATTGTAAACAATATGGAGGGGATCGTAAAAGTGATTTGTGACGAGCCGCAAAATTTCTGTGCACGCTCCCGGTTCTGGTCAGTGAGATTCATCTTAGTATCGGGTACGGCTTTCGGGTAAAAATGGTTGGGCACCATTGCACTGAAACATGCAAGTGTAACTGGATTTGAAATAATTCAGAACAGAATCGGTTACACATGAACCAAATACGCTAAGAAAACCCCGAGTTTCTTCATATCAACGTCAAAAGAGTCTGTACCAGCGTGTTCGTGTTAATACACAAATGCGTATCATAGAATACTATTTTGGAAATAGGGAAAAGTTTTCTCGCATGACACTTCCAGTTATGGAACCTGTTAGCGACATTTGGAGTACCGCCAAAAGTCTAATACTTTGTAAAAATTTTGTTATACTGAACCATATGATAGACAAGTTTTAATTCCGAAGAGGAAACTCCAGGTTTTGTTAGTTATCATTTAAAATGAGCTCCTAAGAAAAGGACGCCAGTATTCTAAGTTGTACCCGAAACCACTTGGATATATGAGTATTATTCACAAATGCATTGCAGAGAAAAGGGTTTAAATATCTTCTCTAAGTGCTACTCAGAATTACATTCTTATTTATTTTACTACTACTGTCCGTAAACGTTGACCAAATATTTAATAAAGAAATTAATGAATAAGATATTTCGTTTTTGAATATATCATTGTTACTTTTAGAAAATGATATCATATTTTTGTCCCTTATTCGCTTGTCATACATTACTTAATGCTTTGAATGAAAGCAGAATATAACACTTAAAAGCTTATTTATGTGTTTTAATATGCTAAGAGTAAACTGTGTAAAGTTATTCAAATGTAAAATTGTAATTATATTTTCCAGTAGCTTAAATTGTTTCAAATATTAAAGCCCACTCTTTTTGTACTTTATTTCAGGAAACATGGACATCTCACATGCGAATCGTTTCAGCATGCATTATGCATTTCCAAAAATTTCATATTTCTCGTTTAACGCGCCTTGTAAATTTAGGCAGCATAATGTTTACTTTGTTTTGTTGAACAAATAGCATGTATATCATGGGATTTTTAAAATTGAAAATTATATTTTAATTCTGCCTTCTTGTAAGCTTGAGTTGTATACTTTTTGGAAAGTATTACGCACTTTAGATTTGCTCGGAAAACTTAATCTTCAAGAAATCTGAATTCGCTCTATCAAACAATTCTGCGACAGATATACACAATTTGCAAAGTTTCTTGTTTGACCATACCTGGTTCGGTTTAAGGTACTTTAAGAGTTTAAATACCTGCACAATCCTATTCTCTAAATTTTTGATTAATTTTCATACCGTCATCTCTCGTGTCTCTGAACCGTACGATTGGCCATGAATAATTTTCTAACACATGCAAATTTACATCCGAAGCTAGAACATTTGTCTAAAAGCATCAGAAATGAATATTTACGAAGCCGGAATATGAAAGCCGTATATATATGAATGCGGCGCAACATCAACATAAATGTTGAACACCGATTCGGGTACTCGTTGTCTTCACATTTGCTGGATCGTCTACCGTCAAATCGCAGACAATAGAGGCCACCTTTGTTGCACGCATTCGCATGTACCTGATTATAATAATTCGCGTAGCTGACTATAGGATCGTTTCGGGGGAGCAGGGGCTTACCAGTAGCCCCGGCAAACGGACTTTGCATTTGGAGGATGTAGCCCTTATCCAACCTCCCTGGTGAGTTGGGCCTTCAACAGTTGACCTGAATCCAAATAATGCTGGAATCTCATCGCGAGCATTATGTTTGCAAATTCAATCATCATACGTAATGCAAGAGACACCTCCTAATCCAGATATCGTATTCGCTACTGTTCAATAAATGCGGGGGCTGTTTGAAGGTAGGGGGCGATCGCGTCACACACTAATCCGAATTCCATCAGGACAGTGGGTTATCAATTTCTGATAGGATACATATGTTGGGCGATGTGATATTAGAACTTGTGAAGTACGAGTTGCGAAGCGGACACCGCGAGCTTTGAATATGTTGGTTCCTCGCTAATGAACTGCGAAGTGCAGAATTTGTTTGCTCGCTTTGGCAACCGGTAGAGCTGGAGTGATTACGCTGACTAATCGTACTTTTTGAATTATCGTTCGAGGTATGATTCAAATACTGCAGTAATAAGAGTTAATATTATGCAGGAAGTTCATACTTAACAAATGTATATTTTATTTCAAATATTAATGTTAAAGTTGCTATAATGAATTATTTTTACAGAGAGATTCACACACCTATATATACACTATAGTGTTAACTCTTTTAGAAGTTTGTAATATGATAGCATGCAACTTATTCAGAAATATTAATATGTATTCGTTCATACTAAACAGTTGTATATTTTATTTCAAATAAATGTTAAAAATGCTATAATGAAGTATTTTTATGTAGAAATTGACATACCTACATATATATGCAGTATAGTGTTAACTCTTACAGAAGTTTGTAATATGATAGCATGCAACTTATTCAGAAATATTAATATACGCATATTCGTTCATACTAAACAGTTGTAAATTTTATTTCAAATAAATGTTAAAGTTGCTACAATGAAGTATTTTTACGTAGCAACCGACATACCTACATATATGTGCACTATAGTGTTAACTTTTTCCGAAGTTTGTAAAATGATAGCATGCAACGTATTCAAAAGAATTTTTTAAGCGAAGTAATATAAATATTAAATATTTCTATGTTTTAATGAAGACAAATATCGAGAATATATACACACCCAAAACTTCTCTCCTCCCATTTCAGAATTTACAAAAACTTATAAATTGCTACCAAAAGATGAAAAGAAATCCACAGTTTTTCATTATATTTGAAGGACATAAATTAGTTACAGCTAAAGATTACGCTGAGGACTTATGATTAAATATTTGGAAATTTTAGTGTTTTAATTATGATAAACTATTATTCTATACCTTAGAAGCACTGCAAATTTTTTTATAATAAAATAATAGTTTAAAAAAACTAAAAAAAAAAACGTTTTAGTAGCAAAATGAACGAAAAGGTTAAAAATAATCTTTGAATGACAAATACAGTAAAACCCCTCCTAACGGACACCCCTCAAATGCGGACACCAATTTTATGCGGACAATTTTTAATTCTCCAATTCTAAGGCAAATAACATTATTAAACCCCTATCCTGTGGACATCCCTCTGTTGCGGACAAAAAAATTCGCTCCGTTAGTGTCCGCATTAGATGGGTTTTACTGTATATAAAGTAATTGACCAAACACTTAATTTTACTGTAACAAAAAAAAGCATGGGGGGGGGGGGAGTTGCCTATTTACATTTTTGCATGGATGACAAGTGGAAGAAATTCAAGACAACTGATAAGAAGCCCCCCGCGCTTTTTTTTTATTACAGTAAAATTAAGTGTTTGGTCAATTACTTTATATACTTGTCATCCAAAGATTATTTTACACTTTTTAGTTCATTTTGCTACTAAAGCGTGTTTTTTTAGTTTTTTAAACTATTATTTTATTTTTTACTTTTTTGTTCATTTTGCTACAAAAGCGTGTTTTTTTAGTTTTTAAACTAGTATTTTATTTTCAAACTGGTAGTACCTGCACGACTTTGCCCGTAATAGAAAAATTAAAAGATCTTTTGGTTCGCCTGTGTATTTACAAATAATGTATGGTGAATTTTCTCGCCAATTGGCTTGTACCCATGTTACGGTTCCACGTTATGATAATTTCGTATCTCGCCAATTGGCTTGTGCCCATGTTACGGTTCCACGTTATGATAATTTCGTAATTTACTAGTCCATCTTATGAGTTTTGTTCTTAAAATTGGAATAGGAAAATAACCACATCGAATTTTCGAAAAATCGCTTCGAGGTGCTCACCCCCATGCTACAAACTAACTTTCTGCCAAATTTCATGAAAATCGGTTGAACGGTCTAGGCGCTATGCGCGTCATAGAGATCCAAACATCCTACAGACATCCAGACATCCAGACAGAGAGACTTTCAGCTTTATTATTAGTAAAGATAAGATTTAGATACTAAATATTGCTAACACGTGTAACTCTTCAATGAAATCTTTGTGCGTGTGTTCGATTTTTATAATGGAATGTATCTTGGTATTCTATTGCATTATTTGCATCAGACATTTTGAGTGCTTTCTGGTAAATTCATGTGCAAACATTGTTCAACTCCGCAGCTCTGATTTGTACGTCGTAAATAATTCTAATAAGCCCCTGACTATTTGTCCAAAGGAAAGTTGGACCCACAAACATACAAGTTAAGGCTAATAAAAGAGTGTTAATTAGAATAAACTAATAACTTATCGTTAATAAATAAATTTGATTATAGAATATTACATTGTCATCGGGTCTGAGGTTGCATTCCAAATTTTAAAAGAATCCGATCACAAAAAATGGGCGAAAATTGAGTTGCAAGATTATAAATTTAATTTCGGTGTACATCGTATTAGAATGCACGCCCAATGATTCCCGGAAGCGGACGTCAGTGAAGACCCACGCCTTAGACCGCTCGGCCACAAACGCTCATAAATTGGTGAAATGTACTAATAGTAATAATCCACTAGATCTTAGTCCAAAGGAGAGTTACTCACAAACATACAAGTGAAGCTAATAAAAGTGTGTTAAAAATGAAGTACGTTTCTAAAAACTAAAAAAAACTTTTTGCATTGCTAAACGCAAACTTATGAGAATAATAACAAATTCGTTTGTGTTTCTGAGACTAAACTTAAATCTTAAAAGTAAACTTTCATTCGTGGTTTTTCAATTTAAGTAAACAACTAGCATAGGTCCCAAAATATTGAATCATGATCATTGAATTTGGACGAAACAGGGCGATTGTCAAAGGGAGAGTAAAAAAACTGTTGCTTCCTCCTCTTTCTAAAAATTTAGTTTTAATGAATGTTCTGCAACTTAAAAAAAGAATCTCTGAACTTTTTCTGAGAATGAAACATTGTTAGTCGATACTAGAGGTTAATAACCATTAATAACACATTCTATACTGCAATCTTGGAAGTATTAAACTGTATATTCACTCGGCACTTTGAGCGTCTCTTAACGAGCTTACTTACTCAAAAGTTTTTCTTACTGGAATTCTAGGATTGGTTGATCAAAAAATATTCCGAGAAAGTTTCTCCTCTACAGTGTCCTATTTACAGTAATGAATTCAAACTTAATGCTTAAAACATCTAGTAGTTTACATTGCTGTAGCAGTTGTCACTTATAGATGATAAGCTGAAAGATAAGAATTGATAATTTAAGGAAAATTTTATAATGTTGTCAAAAAGACATAAAAAAAGGAATTAAATGTATTTTTGATAGATATTATGAAACTTGTGATGCTTACCTTTTAGTTTATTTTTTCCAAGTGTCACATACTAGTTGCAGTGTCAATTGCTGTCAGTTTTATCTTAATTGAAGGTAACTTTTTATAGTTCTAAATGAACATCCATTTTAACAACACCTAAAGTCTTTTAGACAAACAATGACTTTATTATGAAAACATCTTCTTTCCATACGTGAAATACACCGCCAGCTCAGTCATTTCCAACCGAGGACTGCAGTTTCGTGTTTATTAGCACTCACCAGCCCGGCATAGGAAAGTGACTGAGCTGGAGATGGAAAACCTCTTAAGGAAGCCAAGAGTGCGAAACAAACTGGTAGCTAATATAGAATTAGCAGACCAGACGAGTGACCAAAAGCCAGCTCCAACTCAGTCACTTTCCTATGCCGGGCTGATGAGTGCTAATAAGCACGAAACTGCAGTCCCCGGTTGGAAATGACTGAACTGGCTGTGTATTTCACGTATTTCTGCTTTAGCCCTGGCTAATGGGCGGTAATATACTGAATATCTTCTTTCCAGTTCATCTAAAGAGCAGAATATCATTATCTCGTTACAAAGTCGCGTAGCCCACTAATCGTATCATTACTCTTCATAAATCAGACATAGCCTGTTAAGCGAATCTGGGTGTTCAGTAGTAAGATAAATCGCTCATTGTTGAAAAGTTTTTCTTAATGAAATACTGAGACTCGTCAATTAAAAAATCCGGAATGTTGAGGTTGTTCCGAGAAAGGTTCACCCCTGCAATATCTTATTTGCAGTAACGTATTCATACTTAATTCAAAGCAACTTTTTAAAGGTCAAAATGAACACCCATTTTAACAACACCTAATTTCCTTTTTACAAACAACGACTTCGTTATGAAAACATCTTTTTGCACTGACTTAGCATTCTAAACAGCAGAAAATTATTACGAAGTCGCGTAGTCCGAGAATCGTGTCAATACTCTTCATCCATCAGACTTAGCCTATTAAGCTGGGTGTTTGGTAGTAAGATATCAGACTGATTAGGGGCTAGTTTTTCTTAGTGGAATTCTGAGAATCGTCAATTGAAAAATCTCCAATTTCCTCTTTCTGAGAACTGAAAAAATCCGGAATTTTGAAGTTGTCCCGAGATAGTTTCACCCGTGTCCTATTTACAGTAACGCATTCATACTTAAGAGAAAACAACTTTCTAAAAGTCAAAATGAACACCCATTTCAACAACAACAACAAAAGTCCTTCTGACAAACAACGACTTTATTATGAAAACATCTTCTTTTTGCACTGGCTTAGCATTCTAAACAGCAGAAAATCATTATCTCATTACAAAGTCGTGTAGCCCGAGAGTCGTGTCAATACTCTTCACCCATCAGACTTCCCCCTGCTAAGCGAAGTAGTGAAACTTCCTTCCTTCGATGGATTTTAGTGTCAGTGTCGTCCGCCGTCTAATTAGGCCTAATGAGACCCTCCTGACGCTCTAAAAGATTCATAACTCAGAGTGTTCGTGGGTTAAATGGGTTTAAATGTCCGTTGTAGTTAGTTGGGAGCCCAGATCGAATGGGTTTACGGTGTAGCGACTCGAGCCCTGTAGGTGGAGGTGGTTGTTTCTGTCAGGCATTGTCTTTCAAACGCGAATTTCGAGCGATTGGACATGCTGAAGCGTTGATTCTAAAGCTCTGGAGAAGGGATGGTTTAAATGATCACTATGTCAAAATAACTTGATGATGTCACAATAAGTTGATTTTGTTATCCAGGGACAATTTGTCGCTTATTAATGAACAGTAGAGGAATACTTTTTGGGTGCAAATAAGGAGTTTTCAAAAAAAAAAAAAGTTAAATTAAGTTTTTTTTTATTAAAAATAATCAAAAACGTCAAACATGAAAGGTTAAGAAATTTTTATTGTACTTACACATTTTAGGAGTACTTTCTCTAAATGGTTTTTGAGGGATTGTACTTAAATCATTATTGTTACATGAATGTTTTTTAGCTATAGGCTTTAATTTAAGAAAAAAAAATCATTATTTTTGTTCGTTTACCTCTAAAATCCTTATATTTTTCACACTCCCTAGGTCATAGTATATAGTCTATTTCTGAATGATTTTTTTTTTTTTTTGAGTTACTACAAAAATTTGACACATGCTACGTTCTATGTTTTAGAATTTTTTTTCTTACAACAGCGCAAATTTATTATTATTGTGTTTTTTTTTTTTTTTTTTTTGAAAAGGGTATATTCACGTATGCCCAAAAATAATGCTCTGTTGCTCATCTTTATTAATTTTAAATCTGAAAATTACCGTGAGGTGTTCTATTTTTCCAGAATTTCGCTTTGAACGTATTCGGATATCGCAAGCTTCCAAAACAAAACATCTGCTTGAATTTTTTAAACTTTATCCCGACTTTTTTTAACAATACAGAAAGAAGGAGGTGATAAAGCAAATTCATCACACGCCTGTTAAAATGGATGATCAGTAACTTTTCATTAATTGACATGAAATATTCTCTTCCCATCAATTTTATTGAAGAAATATTCCTGTGACAACAATTTAAACATATGAATAGCGCGTAAAAAGTAAATCTTTTTCCCTTCTAATTTATCAGTCACCCCTTTAACAAATTCGTAACCACGTAAATTTTTACTCTTAGAAATTAGTTTTTCTTCTTCATCTAAAAAAAAAAGCAATGATCAAATGTATCAAAAATAATTCGCGTACAATAGCTTATTTTTAATTTTCATTGATTTAAAAAATAAAGTATTGGTTGAGAAATATAATCGTAATTGCCATATTTGTCTTTGAATATATATATATATATATATATATATATATATATATATATATATATATATATATATATATATATATATATATTGATATTGGTTTAATCCCATGATCCAATGATAAATACCATGTAAATCAAACGAGTGACTTTATTTCATTTTACTGTTTTTATATTAGTTTTATTCTATGGGATATTAGATACAGTTTGAAAGTTTCATCTTCATTTCTAAAAATATACCATTAAAAATACCCTTAACTCTGCTTGTATTTACTATAAAACCAGATATTCATATTTTTATTATTATATTCCTCAAAAAAAAGGCATCTTTTTTATGAATTCGAAATGATTTATAAATTAAAAACTACAAATCCAGAAAAACAAACAGTCAGAAGGAACAGGACCCAGAAAATTAAACATAACTGATGATTAAAATTCTTTTGTGGAGCAAACAATGTGCGTAGTATTTCCTGAGATGAAAGAAATTCATCTCGGAGTCTAGCAGGAAATAAACACAAAATAACTCCAGCTTAGTCTTGGTATCAATTTTTGGCATCAAAGAGATTAATCTTCTCGAGAACAAAACGACTACACCAACCACACCTCTACAGAATTGAAAGATACCGCATCGTGCAAGGGTTGCATCTGGTCGTGGAGTGCTCTGGCATGGAAAATTAGAAAAGAAGAACCCACTCTGCCGCAAGGAATATTTGAGGTTGAGCATAAGAAGTCTGGTTTATTTCAGCAACGACAAAAAAAAGAAATACTTTTTTTGTTTTGAAACATAGGACTTGAATCGTTTGTTTTGATAGAATTGGTTTTATTTCCGAGAAAGATCTCAACTTCAGTCGGTGCTCCGTTCGTTGAAAAAAGAAGTCAAGAGTTGCATAGTGGGTATTGTCGATGGCCCGATAGCTGAATAAAAACAGTGGATTGTGTATTGAGTAAAAAATGTAATTTTATTCGAAGACATCGGAAAAATATTAGCAGTGATGATGAGAAACAAATTTACGTGATAGTTAAGATAGCTGTTTCTAAAAACTAAATTAAAGTAAAGTTCTTGGTTTATTTCATTCTGCAGACGATAAGTAGAGTAGATAAATTAATTAAAAAATTAAACGTCATCCTATGTACGATTTCTTAAGAAAAAAAAAATAGTCTATTATATTTTTTAACCATTACTTCTTTACTAATAATAAAGCTCAAAGTCTCTTCGTCTGGATGTCTGGATCTCTGTGATGCGTATAACGCCTTGACCGTTCGGTCGATTTTCATGAAATTTGGCACAAAATTAGTTTGTAGTATGGGAGTGTGCACTTCGAAGCGATTTTTCGAACATTCGATTTTGTTCTTCTAATATTCCAATTTTAAGAACATTTTCCGGAGCAAAATTATCATAAGTTGGACGAGTAAATTACGAAATTATCATTACGTGGAATGGGAGAGCGAATGAACATAGCCAATTGGCGAGAAATTCGTCATCCATTATTTATAAATATACAGGCGAACCGAGTGACCTTTTAATTTTTTAACTACGGGCAAAGCCGTGCGGGTACCACTAGTTTGAAATAAAACATAGAGCTGTCACGTGCAGGACAAAATGTCTAATTTTCCACGGAATGAACCACTAATTGTTTCCTTTTGAAACTAGAACCATTTTGAGCACGAAAAAAACAATTAGTAGGAAAGCTAAACTAAAAAATTTTGCAACAATAGATTCGTAGAACATTTTGCTAGAAATAAGATGCATTAAAACTGATGTCCAAAAACATAAACCTGTATTTCTGACTCAATTAGACACAGGCGGTTTAGGAACTAAAGTGTTGAGAAGGGGTAGGCGCATCAATACAATCAGCTGAAATAATATTTTATTTATGTATATATATATTTTTTCGGATTCGGAAAATAAACTTTAAAAGATTTCTTGTATGTTTTTTTTTATTTAATTTATTATTTTTTTTTTGACCTTAGTGAACAAGCAATAGGATTAATATATACTTATAGAAATCTAAAAAATAAACCAGTATTTAATTTATATTTACCGTAATTTATTATTGAAAATGAAGGCATTATACTGTGAAATATTTTCATGAAAAAAAAGTCGAAAAATAACCCGATTGATTGAAATAAATTAGTTCAAAAATACTTATATGATAAAATAATAGTCAGAGGCAAAGTCAGTTAGCATGCTTTGGATAGTTTACTTTTCGATTTGTACAGTAGATAATCTACAAAATAAAGTTGTATGAATATAATTAATAAAATATATAATCTACAAAATAAAATTGTACAAATATAATTTATAAAAAAAACCGATAACCTACAAAATAAAACTGTATAAATATAATTTTCAGAATATTTTTCATTCGGAATATTTAATTAGTGTTATAGAAATTAAAACCGTGTTTCTAGTACATCTTTGAAAATATCATTAATACATTATTTTTTTTTGGAAATAGGAAGTAAAGAGAGTCATGCAACTAGGAATTTGTTGACAATCTGATAACTTTGTACGATTCAACTCAAGCAGAAATTATTGATGCATTTGTTGATAATCTGACTGTCATTTGCTTATAAATATTTAATTAAATTCCTCAGATTTAAAACATTCTTGGAGGGGGAAACTTATTTAATCCTTCCTGATCACAATCGCAAGTAGAGTACACAGCAACATTTTAATCTGCATTATTAAAAAAGAGCAGATAATTAAAATTCCTCTTGGAACAAATAACACAGCCATTCTTTTGTTGGAGAAGAAATTCATTTCCGAGCAAAATAGGAGACGGAAATAAACGAAAAACAACCTCCTCGTATCAATTTCTGGAATCAAAGACACTAATCTCCCAAAACATACCTTCCACAACACCTCTACAGAACCGAAAGCTACCGTAACATGTAAGAGCTCCTACCTTTGTGAAGTGCTTTGGCATGGAAAATTAGAAAAGAAGAACCCACCCTGCCTGGAGGAATATTTGAGGAAGAATATATATAAGACGAAGTCTGATTTATCTCGGGGAATGAGGAAAAAAGTCGTCCCCTTTTGTTTTGCGAGGAGAAACACGAGTCGGTTTGTCCCTGATCTTATTTGCTTTGTTTTTGAAGATTTCGACGTCAACTCTTTTCCCAAGTCAAAGACGTTATGTACTCTGGAGATGGCAAATGAAAAGGTTGTTGGTAAATCCTAGAATAATTTCTTGAAACCGCATCGTGATAAGAATTTCTTTCAAAAGAACAAACCTTGAAGCAGACATGATAAATACCGGGTTCATAAGAATCGGCGATGTTTGTTTAAGGAGAGCTTTTTCAAGAAGGGAGGGTATTAGTGACTTCAACTTTCATATAGGGTAACAATAAGTGGAATGTAATCCTCATTGTCTTTAAATACTCTTCAAGATACTTTTGTATGTTTAAATGTGGTATGAATTTTCGGTTGAGAAATTTAATCGTAGTCAGCTTATTTGTCTTTGTAATTATGAAATTTGCTTAACAAAGATGAATATTGTCTTAGTCTCTTGTAAATACTGGAGATCTAATGATTGCCTCGGTAGTTTTACTAAAACTTTTTTAAACCGCTTTTAAATTAGGTCTGTTTTGTGGTTATCCCAGTCTTACATTAAAAACTTTATTCATTGTCTACAACTGAGGAGAAAACGTTTTAGTATTTGATTTAGGTGAACTCGAACACCTGCATTCACCAGACATTTCGACCCTAGATCAAACAACTCAACCAACGCTCTAAAATTCGCTAACCAATATAATCTACAATCTGCGGTTCATAAGTCTGATCTATTCCTCACCTCTTAAGACTTTTTTTTTTAACTGGACAAAGTGAATTGGTGCCTGACAGTTGACACCTTCAATTTTGCTGAAACTTTCAGGATATTTTACGACCTTTTCTAAATTGACTAGCATGTACCTAGTATCAAGCAGTACCCACATTTAAAAGAATTGGCTTGGTTCACTCATTGATTTGAAGTAAAGCAATTATATATTTAGCTTTTTTTTTTCACGACCTTAAACTTTGACCCTCAAGGGCAAACAAATCAGTTTTTTAGAAAAATAAACTTCACTTTTTCTTATCATAGTACCACTATAGTAATCCATCCTGAAATTTTTACGAAAGTTAAAGACATCAACAATCAAAAGTGTCCAGCTCTTAATCCCTCGATCTTAGCTTACGTAGCGACATGAGCAGGGTTAAATTTTCGAAAGAGTTCACTGATGCCGCTCCTGCATTTATTTTCTATTTTATGCAATTTTCAACATTTTAGAATGAAATTCAGGCTTTTGATGTAAAGAAGCTGTGGAAGCTATAGAGCTCCTGTACTTCTTTGCTGAAAAAATCTTACAAGCAATTAAATTAAGTGTTACGTTTTTTGTGGAATACTCACAAAAGTAAAATTTACATCAAAGCCTGATGCATTATTGTCTTTCGGAAACATTGGTTTTGCATAACAAAGTTTGGTGTACCCTATTACCTCAAGGTGCATGCTGTATGATGTGATTGAAAACACCCACCTTGCACAGCAAAAATAGGGGATAAGGTGAAATTCATAGCTAAAATTATTTATTAATACACCTTACAACAAACATATTAAATTAAACTAGTAGAAACCTTTTACTTTGATTTTGTAGCTATGTTAGGTAGGAAAATGTAAAATAACTTAAGTTCGGTCAGCATTTTTTAAGCATGCGAGTTTAAAAATTAACGTGACACGAATACAGTTGTTTAGAAGCTGGAAGAAGCTTTCTGAATGTCCCCCCCTATGTTGCTTAGACTTTGCTCGCTAGTAGTTCAGTATCTAAATTTACCACCAGTGTGCTTTTGCAATTTTTTTTTCCAATTTACTCATGTTTACAAATATTGCAACTGCTTAAGTAAAAGTTAAATTTGATAGGTAAAACGGAAATAGCAGAACTAAGTTCTTACTATTTTTCCTTAATCATTACATTTTATTTTTAAAAATTTTGATAAATTAACTTCTTCGATAGAAAACCCTTGATTTGAATTTGTTTGCAGATGATTTAGCATTTTGAATTAATTCTTAAATGTGGTTAATCATTTGTTGCAGAATGTAAAATAAAATTTTGATTGTTGACAAGAAAATGTAGCACTGAGATTATGATTCAGTGTTTACAATTGAATCTAAGATTCTTATTTAACATTTAGTAAACATTTCTTTATTGTTAAAGCATATTTAGCAACTATTCCAAGAACCGTATTCATTGCTAATTAAGCCAAAATATGTTCCAATTTTAGTTACTCCATCTTTGAAAATGCTGAATATTTAGCTTATTGATCTATTAATATATTTATTTCTTCGTTTAGTCAGTAATGCAGCATTATCCACTAGTTAGTTTAAATCTAATTCAGTGTCAAGTAGCTAGTACACTGCTGTTGCTGTTTCGGCTAATTAGCCAAAAATATAATGTAATGCCAGATACTATCTTTTAGTGGGTCAGAAAACCCAACAATGTAGTATTTCTAGTTAAATATTCAAAATATCGTATCCAATTAAACTCTTTAGCTTGAACAACGAATCATCTAATTAAAACGTAAAATCGTTTAAAATCTTTCAAACAATCCCATGCTAGTCCATTTCTTATCACAAAAGCTCCAAAACAAGTGAATTTTCCCAGATAATCTATCTCCCTAAACATATTCTTTCAACAATATTCCTCTTTAGATTGTCCCTTCAGTAATTACCCGCCAAGCACTGCATAGATACATCTTTACCTACTAATATATCTGCGGTTTGCGAATCATTTCCATTCATTTGTTCGGTGCTTTCTTCTGCGCTAATTAAAGCTAATGAGGTCCTTCTGTTGTCTTGAAGGGTTCACAATTAACAGCTGCTCGTAGGTTAAGCAAACTTAAATGTCTTTTGTCGTCTGAGATGAAGATCGTTTTCGGTAGTGATTGAGAAAGAGTTTATGATGTCACGAAATAGAGGTTAATTAGTCGGGAGTATTATTTCCAGCTTCTATCGGCTTCGGAATGAAGCCCTTTAAACCATGGGCTGCGTTATCGCAAATAATAGAATTCTGGGGTTTGATAAAAGATTGTTAGGATCAGGATGGAAGTTTTATGACAAGAAATGTCATGAGTTATGATTACAATTTATTACTGCAGTCGAACTTGCTTATAAGGAGCCCTGATTTAACGAGAACCCGGATTTACGGAAGGAAATCAGAAATACTTGGTTGGAACAATGTTAAGTCTATAGGAGCATAACTCGCTTTTAACGAGCTAACCCCTCTTAAAGCAAGCAGTATTTTTGTGATTTTTGGTAGTGATTGAGAAAGAGTTAATGATGTCACGAAATAGAGGTTAATTAGTCGGGAGTATTATTTCCAGCTTCTATCGGCTTAGGAATGAAGCCCTTTAAACCATGTGGTGCGTTATCGCAAATAATGGAATTCTAAGGTTTAATAAAAGATCGTTCAAGTGCGTTGATCGGGATGGAAGTTTTATAACAAGAAATGTCATGAATAATTATTACAATTTATTATTATGATGCTGTTATGTTCACTTTTTACGGAATCAACAACGCATTTATCCAGCTCCCTTTTTTTATAATGAGCAAAATCTACAGTCATGGGACTTGGCGCTCAAAGAAATCTGTTATTAAAAAAGTAGTATATGCATGCTGGCATGGACTTGAGTTGACAGTTAGTGACAAAAAACTTAAGATTCACATTTAAGTAGATAAATATCGTCCTAGAAAGTTTTACTGGAAAGCTATTTAGATAAAAGAATTTAAAAAAAAAATGCTATGACGAAATTATTTTGCTAGTATATGAAAAAGGTACTTGTTTATATGTTCGCTTTACGGGAAGAAGCCCTATAAAACTGAATTATTGGTATTTTTTTTGCTAGTAACACAGTCGAGGCGTCAAAATTTGGCTCAATAGCTCAATATCGGCTGAATGACTCGACTAGAGTTGCCACACAGTGTAATGATGATTGTGTATCTAAAATGTCTATACATACATTATATGAAGATGGAAATGCAAGCATCTCGGCGATAGGAGAAATTAACGAACTAAGAGTGCCCGGGCATAAAAAACCCTTTTTGGACTATTGGATTTTAGCCGAATTTCTTATTACCACTTGGCGCTTCACTTTTATTTCTAAATTACTTTCCCTAGTTTTGGGTGGTTTTATTTCTGATGCTCAAATACATCTTTTAAGTATATGATATATATATATATATATATATAGCACCATATTTATCTGGTATTTAAAAAAAAAACACTGTATCAGTCAGTAGTATTAAAACTCGATAATAGATGACTATTTTTTACTTGGTGTATTTCCTAAATAAATTTGAAATATTAATATTTCCTCATCTATAATTCCTTATGTGATAGCTCTTGGGTAAATATAACTAATGGATTTTTTTTGTAGTTCATTATTAATATTGAAAATAATTGAAATGAACTCAGATGAAAAAGTTTACCTAAGGAACAAATTTTTTAAGTATGGTTATCAGGGCAAGAGTTTTGTCAAACAAAAGATGAAGTGAGTGAAATAAATATTTTTTTTTAAAACTTTTATCAACGCTTACTTATGAAATTTCATTCGACCAACCAATAGACCATAGACATTTAAATAGAATTAAAGTGAAAACAACTGATAATAAGCTTTCAGGATCAAAATAATGTATTTATTTCATCAAGAATAATACGGTATTGGAATTGACAGCTATCTACATCCACAAGATTGGGAATCTCCTTTTGTCCAATACGCAACCAAATGACCAAGCATATCAGTAATATTGTTTTCTTTTCTGTCCATTAGAAATGATGCTTTTGCAATGACGGCACCCCGAACAATAGCGGCGTGTGAGGGAAAGGTGGCTTAAGCAAATCTGACATCTCCCTCATAACCATTTCAGAAGAAAGCATTCTTGCGTCAGGCGAGAAGAAAAACTTGCTGATGAGTCTTGGCAGGCAGCTTCTAAAGCGGTGTTGGCAAACAGTTCTGGAAAGAAAAGATTGGCCTTTCTGCAGTTTGTTCTTCAGTTTGAGGAAGTTTGTGACGTGGGGTTACCTGATAATTTATGCATAAAAAAAAGAGGGTGGTGGGAGTAGTGGCTAGAGTTGTTTAACACTTAAATATAAAGTTCATTTTGAAGTACGAGCCCCTAAGATACAAATTTTAGAATTTATAGAATAAATTTTAACCTAAGTTACAAATTTATTTCATAAACTAGTGGTACCCGCACAGCTTTGTCCGTAATAGAAAAATTAAAAGGTCTTTTGGTTCTCCTGTATATTTACAAATAATGTACGGTGAATTTTCTCGCTAATTGGCTTATACCCATGTTACAGTTCCACGTTATGATAATTTCGTAATTTACTCGTCCATCTTATGATAATTTTGTTCTTAAAATTGAAATAGAAAAAGAACCACATCGAATTATCGAAAAATCGCTTTGAGGTGCACGCTCCCATGCTACAAACTAACTTTGTGCCAAATTTCATGAAAATCGGCCGAACGGTTTAGGCGCTATGCGCGTCACAGAGATCCAGACATCCAGACATCCTCCGGGCATCTAGACAGAGAGACTTTCAGCTTTATTATTAGTAAAGATTATAAAATTCAAGTAATATATAAATTATATTTTTCTACGCTATTAAAACATCTAAACCTAATATTAGCAAACTATTTTTTAAATACCTCAAACAAAATACAAAGCACTAATATTGAGAAATGACATTTTCACACACGATTTGAATTGCGAGTTCAATATAAATATTATAATTTGAGAGCTGAGAACAACAATTACAATTATATAATAATGACAATAAAAATGTATTCATAAATTATAAATTTAAGTGTGATAAAATACATAAATTGTTTGTACAGCTCAGTGGTCTCGGCTTCATAACTTCGAGTGCTGCAGGTAAATTTATTCACGGTAACCTGAATCACGGAAATAGGAAATAAAAGTAAAACAACTTCAAGCACAGCGCATCCAACAGAAACTCGGTCTCCAAACAAAAGCAAATCAATTTTTCATCCCGCCCACTCTCCCGAATTGAAAGTGGCCATTTGATACGAGAGCCCGATTTTATTAGCAGAGGGAAGTGCATTTGGCACTGCAAATTAAAAACAAAAAAGCTTTCTCGTACCCAACAAATGTTTCTGGAGCAGGAGGCTACCGAGTTACATTGGTTTCTGCCGGGGAGATTGTGTTCTTCCTTTGTTGTGTTGCGACAAACATGGTTTGATATCACCGTCTTTGTTTTTCACAATGTCAGCAGTGGGCATCGCACAAATAGAGGAGTCAAGGATCGGGGAGATTGGGTTGCATTGAGTGCTGCACGTAATTAAGATTGGATCCGCCACTGAGGTTGTGGGAAAAGATGGCAGAATTAGTACCGATTCTCCGTTGGGCAAGTCTTTTATGAAGCTCTTTTCATGCTTTTGGCTAGATTAAATTTTGATTAATTTGTTCAGTAGGTTTGGAACTTTCTTCCAGTGCATTCGATCTACCTTTAATGAAAAACATTGTTACATGAAATAGCCCCAGCTTGGAAAAGTCAATATTAAAATAAGATTAATCTCTTGTATTTGTATCTACTAATTGTTTCTGATATTGAATCACTGTACACATATTTTGTTTAACCGATGGGATAGTAGAATTCAAATTCAAATCAAAATCCTTTGTTGGGTATAGTTTTTTTTGTAATATGGCGTTGGCACTGAAATTAATGCATCATATTTTTTGGTTAAAAACAAGAGACGAGTATTTTGTTGTGTTCCTACTTCACGTAACAATGCCACTGTTTTAGTTTCTGAAAATATATTTTTCCGTTGCATTTCTTACAGGCTTAACCTATCAGTCATTTGAGGCAAGTAGTTAAAGTCCTTTTTTAGAGAAATCAGTGGGTTTTCTACTCTATAAATAGAATACATTTTTAAATAAATTATTTTTTTAACAATAATTTAGGATTTTAATGGTAAATAACCAGATCTATATTTAGCTATACTTTCGGCGCCAAAAAATAACTTTCCCAAAAATTAGTTTTGTTTTCCGAAACAGATAATAGTTGCGCACACAGAGTATAGACACATTGCGGCACAGAAAAGCATTTTGGGACAATTAAGAAAGGGTTTTATCATTTGGTAACGGTGTTTTTCTCTTTTGCAAACAAATTTTGGTTTCCATTTATGGTACATTTAGTTTCGTACCTGGCACACGCTTGACTGTTATGCGTGTTTCAAATTTGGTTGATTTTGAAGTTTGAAAAGCGAAAATATTATTTGATAGTTATTGTCTTCAAACTAGTTTTCTTTATAACTCGATTCTGCGTTTTGGACGGGTATATGTTTAGGAAATTTCACGTATCTCGTGGTACTTTGAGCATTAAAACTCACAGAAACCCTTTTAAATATCTACTCATCAAAATTTTCACCAATCTATATTTTGATCAATTATTATAGTAAACAGAAAAAACTCTGTACGTTCCTTATTTATGCGTTTTAATTTATACAATAAAAGTACATGTTTTTTGACTCCCTTTTAATTTGATAAAAAGGTTTTTAATTGCATAAAAATCATTATAGCGTCTTTAATACGGCAAGTTTCGTTTCGAGATTGTAACTTTGCAGAAAGACCACGCTAATAAAAATTAAAATAAATGTTAATCGAAATTTTTCATTGTGCTGATTTGCCAACTTCTTCATGGCTATCGTGCATATAGATCATGATAGAATAGGTAATGATCTCCCTTTCTTTCTAGTACCTTTTACGCTTTACTCAAAACTAAATAGAATATAAATCATACGAAATAACAACTAACAGTAAATAAACTTTCCTAGTTTATTATCTAAAAATAGAGAGTAAGTTAATGTTTTGAAAAAACAAATAACTTATTTATAATTATGAAAAAGCAATTTATACTACTTAAAATTCCTAGCCACAAAACGATGAAAATCAATTCAATATTTTCAAATCCGGATTTATCAAGGGCATTTTTTGTGCTTCTTGTTGCTTATAAGTTATGTGAACTATGATAAGCTTAACTTTAAAGACTTTATATTTAATGCTCATTTCTTAAAACCGTTTTTTATTTGCATTTATTTCATGTTTTTATTTCATTAGATTTTTGTTTCTCAGAAGAAAGACATATATACAGATGAAAAATCTCTGTAACATTAAAACATAAGTATAGTAAACTTTAAACATAGTAAGCTCAAAAACGTTAATTTAAAACTGAAACATATAGACATTTTATTTCTTTTTTTATCCATTTTTTTATTAGCCTAAACCGTTAACTTATTTCAAATACATCACAACCAACCGTAACCACTTCTGTAATAAATTTATTGCTTTATAATTTAACAATAAAATGATTCAAAATACTCGTCCTACGAAATATTCGCTTTCTTGTAACAACATTCAGCTATCGCATGCGCAACAAACACACACATAAAAAAAAAAAAAAAAAAAAAAAAAAAAAAAAAAAAAAAACACGATGGCAAAAGATTTGGAATTCAATTTGGAGGAATCTTTTATTCCACATGGAAAGGCATAAGTTTGCTTCCGAAAAGCAAATAATTTTACATCCAGAACATCCGGGGTGGAAAGTTACCTTCTGGCTTAGAAACAAAGTTATCAGAAGATTGCCGTTCACAGTTCCCGGCAATCAGGAAAAAAGTTGATTTTTTCCCCCTTACCCCGTACATGGCAATAATTTAGAAAAGACGGCTTCCGCTACATTGTTGGGAAAAGAGTGCTTTTTGTATTATTCGTCATTTTTTCGCAATAATGCAATTAGATGAGATGATGCGACATCTTTTTTAATGCGCTGCCTTCAATAAAGGAATAGTATACAATAGAAAGAAAAGTGATGGAATATGATTTTCTTTTAGTTAACCGAAGGTTACGTGTTTTTCGAGTCAAATAAGAAAACAAACAATTTTTCGAAATAGATGCTAACACTTAGATGAACAGATGAACCTACAACAAATTAGAACTTACGAGAGAGAAATACGTTGAGCAGAATACATAAACAAATTGTGACTAATGCATGTAAAATTAAAATAGTATATTATTATTTTTTTAAACTTTTTTTCCCGCATTTGCTTAATAGATGTTCATGCAACTCAAAAATGAACACAGCTAAAAGAAATATGAAAGAATGTTTTAAATATTGATTTAAAATCTAGTTAATTAACTTTCCAAAAAGCTCGTACAAGGTTAGTTTAGATAACTGGTGCGTTGTTGTGTATACTTGCCTTAAACAATCGTGACGGATTATTAAAATTTTCTAATTTAGAAAAAGAAAATAGCTTTAAGCTTAAACAAGACACTTCTGTTTAAGACTAAAAAAAAAAAAAAAAACAGCATACATACATTGTATAAGTTTTGCTCGTAATGTAGTATTTCAGAATATCTTAATTGAAGGAACCATGTAAAACCTTGATTTTCTCCAATACTTTATTTTGAGGCATGCCATTAATATCACCAGTGATTGATATATTTTTGTAAAATTATTTTCATCCGAATCTCTTTTATCGTACTTAAATACATTACTTTCAGTATAACAAACAGAAAATAATCGTTCTTTTGTTATTAGGAAAGCATTTTTCTAACAGAAAAAAAGTAGGAAAACCAAAAGTGTCATAGGTAATATCAAATTTGTAGTTCATACAAGTGGAAGACAAATCTATCAGTGTAAAATACAATGTTAATGAAGCTTATGTGTGGCACATATAATTGTACAGTAAAACATGTGAAGTGGACGACCCTTGTAAGTTGAACACCTGTCTAAGTTGACCACTTTTATCAGGCACGGAATTAGCCCTTATCATATAAATCAACCTTTGTAAGTTGACCACCTGTTTAGGTTGACCACTAAAATAGTGCACCGCAAGTGGTCAACTTACACAGGTTTCACTGTATTAAACAAAAGCAAGCAAATCGGGCATTCCACTAGAAAAATAGGCTAATATTGATATGACATTAAACCGAAAATTCAATCTGTGATACAAAATAATAAACATTTTGTTTAAAAATTTGCATTTTTTGAAACAAAACTTTTTTTCCAAGTGTTTAAGAATTAAAAATAAAAGAACATTGATTCGAGTTAGTATTCAAGCTGGTGTACATCCAAAACTTTCCGATATTTTACGCATACTTACGCTCCAAACGTTCTTTCAATCGTTACAGAACATCCAAGAAGTGCCAAGATTGCTCTTACAAAATATAATCATCACTTTTCCAATGACTTCTGGGCGGCACGGTCACCACTACCTCACTTTACAATATTTTCACAAACAATTTCCCCAGAACACAACCACCGCTTCCCTGTCTCGTCACGATATAGACCACCCTCTCCAATCTTAAAGGTTTCATGCCATGTACAAAGCAATTAGGCCTAATGACGCACTTCTGCGTGCCCGAAAGATTCATTATTTACGGGGGCTTGCGGGTCAAATGGGTATAAATGTCGACTCCCGAAGAGAATGGCTGGTCCAGAGGCGATCAAGATGGCTTTATGGTGTCGCGGCTCAAGGTTAATTTGATGGACTTTCATCGTTTTCAGCTTTTCAGTGGAGTTACTGAATGTCGGAAGGGGGGGGGGAGCGCTGGATTTATGATTATTTTGTGGAAGTTAAGTATTTGGATTTAATTTTAAAAGGAGTGTTATCTGCAACTGGAATAATTCCTTTGGTTCAGTTTATTATTCTCTCTACAGAATAGTTTTGGTTAAAAAAATATTTAAAACGGTAAAATTTTGTTGGTATTTTTACATTTCGTTTTTTTTTCTTCTTCAAATACAATAAATAATGTATTTTTGTATTTACAAATTTATCTTGAAAACATAAACTTTTGCGAGACTTGAAATATTGATGTTAATTTATA
Organism: Uloborus diversus; assembly: GCF_026930045.1. NCBI lineage: Eukaryota > Metazoa > Arthropoda > Arachnida > Araneae > Uloboridae > Uloborus > Uloborus diversus. The sequence continues at coordinate 29,340,091 of NC_072732.1, forward strand.
AATAAGTTTTCATCTATGTTAAAAGTAAAAATTATTGCTAAATGCGTTATACCTTGAAAGGAGGCAAAAAAAAAAAAAAAAAAATGCAATAAGAAGCAAATTATGGACTCTACAGAGTGCAATTCGCGATAACTTTTGATGTAATTGTCTACATTTTTTCAATAGATATTAATAATGGTTACAATTTTGGAAGTGTCTTTAATACTTTCGTATTGTGTTTTATCTTAAATTTCTATGATATATATAATTATTGGGTGTTCTTAAATTTATAAAACATTTTCTTTGATGTGTTTTTTTTTTTTTTTTTTTTTTTTTTTTTTTGTACTTATTTCTAAAATATTCTTTTTTTGTTCTAGGTAAGAACTGAAATTTGTTTCCATTCATGAATTAACTAAAAACTGGTGAGGAGTTTCATTTCTTGTATTACATATGCTGTTATTTTATTGACAACTAAGAACTTCTCAATTAAGTGAGTGATAGGATTGTACGCATATTTAAATGTAACTTGTCAGAAATTATTGCTTTTTGTTTGTGTCAAAAGTAGTTTTTGAGCTCGTTCGCTATTAAAGCAACACATAATTTTTTTTTAGTCAAATAAATCAAATCTAGTTTAGACTCTATATATATGTATGCTTTAAATAAATTGAGGCACTTCATCACATAAAAATAAAATTTACCCCGCTATACTAAGAAATTGAAGCCGGAAGTTGCACCGCTGTATAACAAGATCCTTAGCTTCTTGCTATATTCTCGCGAAGCGACCATGTTATCCTATCATAACATGGTCAATGCTATCCTATCATAACATGTCCATCATCGCACCGTCGTATATCCCATAATTTCGGCTTCAATTTCATCTCCATTTTACCATGTAGGCGGTCTCTCTAAGTAAATTTCTTTACTCTATGATTCCATAGTTGTGTTACGCGATCTTAAAAAAATATATATACATATTCAGTATTGTTACTATAAGCGGTTTGAGATTCATGCAGCAGCATTATACCGATGCTTTTATTCCTTAAGAAATTAAAATATAAAAAGAAAATTTTATTTAACTTTAAACTTTAAATTTTTTAAATTAACTTTAAACTTTAAATTTTTTAAATTAACTTTAAACTTTAAATTTTTTAAAAATATACTGTTTTGAAAAAAAAGCTTGTTTATTTAGGTCGCTTTTTTAAAACAAAAGGTAGCTATTAATAACTTAATAAATACTAAAACTCTATCCAGTTCCAAAATAAATAAATTAAAAACAAAAACAAAATAAGCATATTGTGTTAGCTTATCTAAAAAAAAACGTCCAAATTAAAAACAATATATTCAGAATTTACAAAATACATATGAACTAAATTTTTAAATATTATGTGCATTTCTCGGCAAAGCACTTGATTAAAATTTTTATTTTCAAAAATGTAGCAAAATATTTTTTAATTATAACTTAATACCTAGATATCCTTTTAAATTCGTTAAAAGTTTTCCAAACTCAAATATTAATCAACTTTTTAACGATAAAAACTATTAAGATGTAATGCATTTCATAATGTCTTGAGTTCACAAGGCTGCAGAATAGCCGTCGAATGCACTGCCTATTCAAAAACAGTAAATTATACTAAGACGTGATTTGAATATTTCTCTTTCTTTATCACCATTTCCTTACCAAACAACCAGCAGTGCTACGAAAACGTATTTACAGATAACGTTTTGGAACTTCATATGTTAAAAAAAAGAACTTCGTTCTGACAAGTAATAGGAGTATGTTTGATCAGTGGCATTCCTATCCCGGAGGGCCGCCATAGTCGGTACATTGTGGTGTCACCCCCCCTCCCCCGAGAAAAAAAAAACTCTTAATGTTTTATGTAAGCATAAATTTCGTGGTTTAACAAAAGTTTAAATCAAAACACATGTATACATTGCAAATGCATTTAAGTAAAATTGTCGCTAAACGCATATGTAACCGCTCCCTCCTCGCAATATTTTGCTCCAATCTGATGGAAATGTGATTGATCAAATATGATTGAAGATATATTGGGGGAAGTTTTCAGAATTTAGCAAAAAATAAAATATTTCTTTATTACCATTTTAAAGAACTTTTTTTAATGAAATAAATGAGGCGTCACGTGTGGGACAAAATGGCCGTTTTCCGTGGAATTGCTGTCTTAAAAGCATTAATTCAACTTATTAACCGTCTACAAAAAACAACTTCAGTAAAAATTGCCTATATCGGCTCATATAATTTTAATTCTTTTCTGCTAATGCCCTGAATTATTTTATCAACCTCGAAAGCACACAAATTACTCGTAGCCGCAGCACTTTACTGATAATTTTACACGGTATTTACAGACTATAATTTAACGATGAGCTGAAACGCAACAAGCAATTAAGCTAAGACGAGGATGTGCTGAAATCATTAACTAACTAGCTGGTGTAGTCCTTCAAGGATCACCGAAGCATACGAGAACACATTAAGATGAAGGAAACGGCATCTCGCACACTTATTCTCACATACCCCTTCTTATGTGGATTTAGCAGCCTCTAATTAGTTATGCTGGAAGGGCTGGATTAATAACAAAATAAATCGATTGATTTAGGGTGGAAGGATTGTTTTAAGAATTTTTTTAAAACTTAAGTTGCTGTAGAAACGGAAATTGTTTATGGTATCTTCATAAATATATGTTTTCATCAATTCAGTAACGGGATGATGCTTTGAGTTTTAATTATAGTAGAGTATGAGACCTAAAATTCGGAATACTGAAATTCGGAAGATCCGAAAAACATAATTAAATATATTTTTTAAAAAATCGGAAAACAACTTTTTTTTTCAGTTTTAAAAGTTCAAAACAGCTAACGTTTCGTAATTACTTGTTGATAACACAAAACTTTCATTTGAGCCTTTTATAAAACATTTTTCGTTGCCACGTTGCAGAAATCTTTTAACATCCTCTTTTGGTTAACGATACTGCTTTTTTTTTCTCATAAGTATGCAGTAAAAAACCTATGGAACATAATAGCAAAATTATTTTTAATAAAAGTAGCATTTATTAGTTCTATCGATCACCGCATTGCATAATAATAAAAGTCAACATCCGCGCAATAGAGACCAATTCAAATTGTCTCCGACTTTTATTTTAGCATAATGAATTCGACTTCAATTCAGATTGATAAAAAAATAACAGAAATTTTGCACAACATTAGCGAAACCAGGAAAAACGTGACAGTATCGCACTACAGGAGAATTTTTCGCTATTTTTAGAGTCGGAATCCAAAATTTGGAAAATTCCGAAATCTGGAAAGGTCACGGTCCCGAGGCTCCCAGATTTGGGGTCCCATACTGTAATTTTTAATTAAAAAAGAGAGCTTAGTGAACTTATGTTTCTTCTGTATAGGCTTCGTGATGCTAATTTCACTAAAGCAACTAATTTACAATGTTTCGAAAGAAAACTCTTTATCCCCTTTTTACACAAATGCACTGGAAAGCTTTAGCTTAAATGCATAAACACTTAATTTTTTTTGGACATAAGTAATAACAAAAATATTTATAGGACTTTTACTCTTTTATGCATTCATCTCAATATATATATATATATATATATATATATATATATATATATATATATATATATATATATATATATATATATATATATATATATATATATATATATATATTTAATACTTCCCCTAATTCCCCTCTCCTACATTCTTTCAGTATAAAAATCATGCAGCGACTTGAAATGGGCCATCCAATGTAAAAAGCATTCTTCGAAGCAAAAATTAAATTTTTTCATTCAAACTTTTGTTTTGAATATTAATCTTTTTTTTAGTGTTTCCTTGCTAAAAGTTGGTAAATATTCGTTTTCTTTAACTTAAAAAAAAAAAAAACTTTCATATTGCGTAAGCTAAGCGTACGACAGTTTTCTCTCTCTCTCTCTCTTTTTTATAAACGAATGGTTCGATTTTCTTTTCACTGATTTATTTTAAAAGATATTTATGAAATTATTTTATTGTCTTCTTATATTTTTTGAAATCTCACTTATTGACGGTTTAAATGAAAACGTACCTTCTTATTTATTTTAACAAATCTGGATAGATCTAGATTTTTAAATAATTTTTATCTTCATATTTACAACATTATATACGAGCAATGCACTTAACTTTTGCCCTCTGTTGTTCTTTTTTTCTTTTCAAATTTTAAGTTTTGAAAACAAATGTTGGTGCATTTTTTTTTTTACTTGTAACTATTTGTCAATAGTAACCAATAGAAGAAACATCGATTTTTCAAATATTCGGCAAGTAAAGTTTTCTTTTACTACTGATTGGTGCTTTTTTTTTCACGCCAATACGTTGTCTCCTTAAGGTTTCCCATAAATAATCCACTTTTACAGTCAAGCAGAACCAATAATACTGGGCAAAGAATTACCAACAAAATCTACAAGAAATAGTAATTCAATACGTAAAGATTAAATTCTGAGTTCTAGGTCTTAAATATCGTTTAATAATTTCCCTGTGATAAAATACGTGTTTGAGAAGCATTGCCGGAGACATTTTGAATCTTTTGTTCGATCAGATCTTCGGACAAATACTTATGTTAAATGAATAGCGAGTGTGCTTGAAAATTGAATATGTGAACAAGCGAACCTTTGTGCTTGAAAATTAAATAAATGAATTACTAACGTTTTGATGCACTAAAATTGCAAATCTTTGTCTTGTCTTTTGTCGTGACCGTGGAAATATTACCTAACATCGTTGCGTATTCATGCTTCTCGATTACTTGTTTCAGTTTCTAACATTCTAATGATAAAAACGTAGAGTATTTTATTAGTATGTAGATAAATGTTAAAATTACATGACAAATAAATCATTTTATTTAATGAAATATCGTCAATTTCATATAAAATGTTAACAACAAATTACAAGTCATGACTAATTTTAATCTTTATTCGTGCTTCATTTTTTTCAAGATAATCCACCGATTTAAGTTGTAAGCTACAATTTTAAATTCATGAAATAGTACATTTTCAATTTAATTCCGAATTACTTTTCCGCAGTAGCGCTTTCGGTTTTTGTCGTAATGTGTGCAAACTCTTCGTGAAAAACTTTGACGTTTCCATACAGTTTTATAAAGTCAAAGTATTTACATCATATTTCTATAATTTATTTAATTGTCGTCTGTTTAAATTCAACTATCAGCCTCACTGCGCATTTCATTGAAGAAGCCCCATTACCGCAACCGCAAACAGTTTGTACTGACACTTAATGCACGCTATTAAGTGCAAACAAGACGGGAGACACCACAGATTACTTTTTCATTGCTTACTGCTTCCTTTGGTGTTCTTCTGGCTTTTGGAATCCACTGTGCAACAGTTGTAAGAGAAGGTGAAGGAAGGCCAAATTACGATTCATTTTTTAAAAAGCCTTGAATTATGAGAGACATCGAGATGAAGACCATTATTAATATGAAACTGAAAACCGTGACCTGATACAATATCGAGTTACAGTAATATTCAATCTATTGGACTTCAAGTTATAGCGAAGCCTGGCAAAGTTGTTGAGGAAATAACTAGTAAAAAAATTGCAAATTTTCGTTTAAAGAAAGATGTCTTTATGTATACTAAAAATTCCTTGTGTATTAGTGCATTGAATTTTTCGCTAAAAATCTAAAACGTGGTTGTTATTTTGCAGAGACCAAAATTTACCATTAAAACGTTTTATTTAAATTTTAAAGAGTGACAAAAATGATTCAAGTGTCACTTTTTGCATATAATAAGGTTAATTTTTCATCAAAGTGACGCTAAAAGGTTAATCTAAAAACTTTCCTGACGTTTTGATGATGCTTGGGAGGGAGGCTAAACCAAATCTAATGATAGTTTTTAAGAAAATGCTATACACTAGAAAACTTGCATTCCGCACATTTTCCGCTGGTGTCAATTTAGTAATTTTGCTTCAAAAGTGTCACGATATTTTTCGGGGATCCGAAATTTCGATGAATTTTAAAACAGCTTTCTACTCAACTTGACTCAGATGACTGAAGGTTTCTTCAATATTTCCTCCCTTAGAGCCCAACTAATAGGCGAAAATAAGTTATTGGAGTTTATTGCAAAACACCTAATCATTACCGAGTCACCCCCTTGAAATCGCCAAATCCCTACGGACTTCAGCAGCGTCGGGAACATGTCAATGACTCCGTCGCGTTTTCGGTGTCTGCTGGGAATGATGCTGTCTCGCAAAAGTTCCAAGTCGTAAAAGAATCTGCCATTATGCATCAAAACGGGAGAGTATGATTTAACTCTGATTTGTGATTCTGCTTACCCTTACAGTATGCGCATAAATTTTTATTTTTGATATTTATTGACATAGAACTTAGTGAGACAGCGGGTGCAAAAACGAACGTTGTTGAAAAATAGTCTTCGAAAATAAAAGTTTTACACAAGAGCGGGCTTTGTGCGCTCTGCAAGCAAAATGTCAGCTTTATCAGGGCTACGGAGTCAGATTCGGACTGATTTCGGGGCAAAGAAGTTGTAGTCGGAGAGTCGGGAGTCGAAGGTCTAAAATTTCAAGAGTCGGAGTCGGGGTCAGAGTAAGCCATTTTCCTTCAAATTCCTCAACTCTACAAGTATTTTCGGAGTCGAAGAGATTTTGGGGTAAAGGAGTCGGAGTAGAGAGCTCTAAAAGTCTCGTAGTTGGAGTTGGAGCCTATTATTTTCTTTCGACACCGCAGCCTTGTGCTTTATGCAAAAAAAAAAAAAAAAAAAAAAAAAAAAAAAAAAAAAACTCATTAAAGTAATAATTACATTTTAATTTATTGTGGGTAAGTTATTTTGAGCATGGCAAACTCATTTTTTCTAATAACAGGTTTTTTTTTTATTGCTTTTGTTTTTGTTTTTTCAATTATTCTTATTGTTTTTTTAAAAAGACTCGCGTATGAATATAGAAGAATGAACCGAAAAGTGACTAAGCAAATAGTTCCATCAGAAGCTAAACTATTTATATAGTTCAGAGAGAAGTGAAGTAATAAAAACAGTAATATAGGAAATGAAAAATAATACAGGGAAAATTAAACACTATTCAATTCAGCCAAAAGTGTATGTTTTGAGAATGGAATTCTGAGAGAAGTTTTATTTCTGTTTATGTCGGAAGCGGTCTGGTTGGCCTGTAAAATAATCATGTTCTGAAGGATTGCATAATACATGATTAATAAATATTCCATATGGTTTGATCTATGAACTTAAGTTAAACCTGCTTTCACTAAAATCTTATATTTTAGAAACTTTAAACTCCTAGGCAAAAACTAATGTCATATTTGAGTTAGGCGCAATAAATTTATACAAAATCAGTTACAAAAACTCAGGCACCAAATGATTATTGCCCTGTTTAATATTAAATTTAGGTTATTTGATTCTCTTTTATCAATTTTGTTTAACACTTGTTAACAGTGTTAAATACATACTTTTCCTTGGGAAATATGTTGCACAAAACTGTCCAAGTTCTACCAAGATTTCATTGTATGCATTAAGCCTTGTAAAGCATTACAGAATCGCCCTGCCATATTTTATTCATTATAACTCTTATTAAAGGTTTAAACTCTTTCGTGTTCAAAATCATTTACTATGTCCATAATTCTATGATACATATTCCTCGATAAATATTCTAATCGCCTAAAATAAGTTTTAAGAGAAGTCAACGAAGCAAGTGATTGGTGCGAAGTCATTCGTTATGTGTTCTAAATCCCGGTGTAATGTCGTCTTGTTTCGAATACATCCTGGGACTGCATTCATTTTGCATATATCAGTCCTTTCGCTGCTGAAATCGAAAAGTTCTAACAGAATAAATAATTATGCTTCAGGAGACAGAGAAACTGTAGTTGGTTTAGATCCGTTGCCAAACTAGGAGACTTAAGAGAGAAATTTAATTTTAAATCCATCAAAGGGTATTATTTCTTGAGAGAATGAGGATCGCTCATAATAGTATTGAATGTGATTTGTGTATTTGTAACAAATGAATCACACAGTAGGTTGATGTATTGTAACAAAACACTGAATTAAATAATGCTAGCTATTATTATCACATATATATGTGTATATATATATATATATATATATATATATATATATATATATATATATATATATATATATATATATATATATATATATATATATATATATAATGATCAAAATTGATGTAAAATATTCTACATTTAAACAGCGCAATGTTGCAGCTAAAGTAGTTAAATGTATTGAAAATATATTAAAGTATGTAGTTTCACATACACGGGTAGCACAGAAATAAATGTATGTAACAACGAAGATAAACAACAATAACAACAACAAAAATGAACATGGAACGTTAAAAAATAAACTAGGAACATTGAAAACAAGAATTGATGAAATCATGGGTATTAAACTGCTGCTACGTTTACGAAGAGCTGGAGCAGCTGGCATATTAAATATTCTGCAAGGTTTCTGTGCGGGTCAGTATCATACATGCAGCAAAATTAATTAGAAGTAAAAGTATATGTATTTGAATTAACGAACTTATATGTGTAGCTACTTATAAGGCTTAATATAGTAAGCAGGAAAATTATAAAACGTTATATATGCTTATTTTTTGGATAAATGCAATAAATTTTACATATATAAATAGTATGCTTATTAGTAATATGCTGTCATGTATTACCAACCCCCCAGCTCTGACCTGCAAAATAAAAGAGAAAAAAATTACATACCACATGATTTCAAACATTTCGTCGACAACAATGTCTATGTCTAGGTATCCATTTGCCAGAGACGAAAATCCGATGCCACGCCAATCGAACAGGTCGCTGGGGCAGGGCATCCAAAAAGCACCTTCCTGTCGAAAGGATTTCAGCGCTCTTTATCATCAAAGTTACCCAGTTACACTGTTGCCAAATTGCAGTTGTTTGGGTGGAAACTAAATCTGTCCTTGTTGAAGAAAAGATTTCTTGAACAAATTAAGATAATAAAATGTGAAATTGGCAGGATAAAAATTGTAATAGTAGAGATTTGCAGCAAATTTGAAGATTTGTTTATTAAATTGAGAATTGTTGCTGCAAATTTTAAAAAATCTGCTTAGCTGTCCAATTATAATATTAATGAAGATCTTTTTATGTAAATTACTGTACCAATGTGGCATACTTTTTGTGTAAAAATTGAAGTTATCTTTTTTATCATAGATATCTGTAATAAGGTTAGAATCAGCAATTTTGAAAGAAATGTCCAGAAAATCGGCAGACAGAAAGTTGTCATTGGCTTTAGTGAGTTGTAGATTTTGTGGATAGATTAAAGGGAAAATGTCATCCATACTTTTGTTGAAGATAAGGATGTCATCTATACAACTTTGTTAAAACTTTTTGACGTATTTTGCATTGGTGAGGAATTGGGCATCGACAGGAATTTTTTCAATAGTCTTTGTCATTTCTGTTTCTTTAACGATTTCGTGACTTTCAACAACTTTATTTTTAAACAAATACACGGAATTGGCATGGGCACCAACTATTCCAGCACAGCTGCTAATTTGTATCTCTTTTTCTATGAATTTAAATACACAGTACAGTATAATAAAAAACATGATATTTTCAGGTTTATAGATGACATCCTTATCTTCAACAAAAGTATGGATGACATTTTCCCTTTAATCTATCCACAAAATCTACAACTCACTAAAGCCAATGACAACTTTCTGTCTGCCGATTTTCTGGACATTTCTTTCAAAATTGTTGATTCTAACCTTATTACAGATATCTATGATAAAAAAGATAACTTCAATTTTTACACAAAAAGTATGCCACATTGGTACAGTAATTTACATAAAAAGATCTTCATTAATATTATAATTGGACAGCTAAGCAGATTTTTTAAAATTTGCAGCAACAATTCTCAATTTAATAAACAAATCTTCAAATTTGCTGCAAATCTCTACTATTACAATTTTTATCCTGCCAATTTCACATTTTATTATCTTAATTTGTTCAAGAAATCTTTTCTTCAACAAGGACAGATTTAGTTTCCACCCAAACAACTGCAATTTGGCAACAGTGTAACTGGGTAACTTTGATGATAAAGAGCGCTGAAATCCTTTCGACAGGAAGGTGCTTTTTGGATGCCCTGCCCCAGCGACCTGTTCGATTGGCGTGGCATCGGATTTTCGTCTCTGGCAAATGGATACCTAGACATAGACATTGTTGTCGACGAAATGTTTGAAATCATGTGGTATGTAATTTTTTTCTCTTTTATTTTGCAGGTCAGAGCTGGGGGGTTGGTAATACATGACAGCATATTACTAATAAGCATACTATTTATATATGTAAAATTTATTGCATTTATCCAAAAAAAATAAGCATATATAACGTTTTATAATTTTCCTGCTTACTATATTAAGCCTTATAAGTAGCTACACATATAAGTTCGTTAATTCAAATACATATACTTTTACTTCTAATTAATTTTGCTGCATGTATGATACTGACCCGCACAGAAACCTTGCAGAATATTTAATATGCCAGCTGCTCCAGCTCTTCGTAAACGTAGCAGCAGTTTAATACCCATGATTTCATCAATTCTTGTTTTCAATGTTCCTAGTTTATTTTTTAACGTTCCATGTTCATTTTTGTTGTTGTTATTGTTGTTTATCTTCGTTGTTACATACACTTATTTCTGTGCTACCCGTGTATGTGAAACTACATACTTTAATATATATATATATATATATATATATATTTATTCATTAATTTCAAAAAATAATTTTAAGTCTCTTTAGTTATGTCTAACCATATAAGTATTATATGGTTAAATTATATCGTAAATGATTATATTAGTAAAAAAAATAGCTTTAAAAATTAAAAGATATTTACGTAAAGTTAGGGTTCTACATTAATTTCCCAAAATTATTACGAAGTTGCTCGTTTTCTTCAATTATGGCTAGAATATTCCTCAGTTTTGTTGTCGTTCTGCAGAAGAATCATCTTCAAACTTGTAATATATAGGGAAATCAGTAGACACTATCGGTGAAATCTTATCGGGGAGTTTAGCGCAAGTTTTGAGCTGAAATTTATTTCTTATAGTATGAAAACAGCGACTCGTCTCGAAAAAAAAAACGTTTTTACTAACGCTTCATTATAGACACGTTCGATACGCTTCTGTTCAACCTTGTTTAAAGTGACTCGTCAAAGAAAGACACCCATCAATACTGAATTTAAGTATACAGAGAATTGTTTTTTCTTTTTTTTTATTGGTTTGAAATATGGCTATATTTCTCATACTTAGTAACATTTATAAGTGTTGAGTAATAAGTTTCTTGTAATATTACAGAATAAAAGCTTGTATTGCGTAGAAAACTGCTATTTATGCAGTTTATTTTGTCAAGAAAACACTTCTAGCAAGTTTGAAACTTATGTGGCCTCTGATTTTAAACTCAATCTTTCATTATAGTTTTGTAACTGTACAATCGAGCCCGCTCTTTGAAGAATCGGTTAAAAAATATGCCGCCTAATGTAATACGTTTTCAATATACCAAACAGTCGTAATTTGTCATTTTGATCCCGGATAATGAAATATATCGCTTATTAGAATAAATTTTCAAAGCAAATTGGCTATTCCACTAAGCGGACTCGACTATGGAGAATATAAGCTTATATATATATATATATATATATATATATATATATATATATATATATATATATATATATATATATGATTTACAAGTTTATCTCTGATCAAGACACTTTCTACGATATTAACAACATGAACATAACTTTTTACCGCAGACTGAGTTCCTAAAACTAAGAAACCATGAAATGGACAAAAATTTGACACCGGTTAAAGTATACCTTAAGTTAACAAATTATAAAGCCTTTCAAAGATGTTCCAAGCATTAAGCATTTAAAGAAAACCAAAAACAGCCTGTTCCTTTCCAAGATGGCCCCTGCATTAAGCATTAACAAGAATCCAAAGGCATCCTTCAAAATTCGTAACCGAGTTTAAAACATTTAGCAGATAACTTCACTCTTCTGGGTTTGAAACTTGTTCCACTATACATTCCCAGGGTGACTAACTAATCGGCGAAAATAAGTTAGAGGAAAATTCGATGAAGCACGTAATTATTACAAAGTCATCTCTTAAATCTTCTAAATCCCAGCGGACTATCGTAATGTCGGGCACATGTCATTGGCACTGTCTCCTCTGCCTGTCTGCTGGGATTGTTGCTGTCACGGCGGAAAGCCCGAAATTCTAACAGAATAAATAATTACAAGCCGGCGAGGAAGATTTTACTGACGTTTGATTTGTGGTCTTACCTTACATGAGAGTTGGAAATTCTGGTGAGTTTTGATACATCGTTTGCATAAATCGGCTTCGTGCGATGAGTAACGTTGCAAGTAAGCTCGGCAACATTTTGTTTAATCTCTTTATGACCAATACGTATATGAAATAGATTTCGTTTAGTGCAGAACTTGTTGTACAACAGAGAACTCGTACCAAAGAAGATTATACAGTTTGTTGATGGAAGCCGTTTGTTTAGTAGACAGTTAGTGTAGGTTAGATGCCCACTAAGGAGAGTATATAGTTGGATGATGAAATTAAATCTCTAATAATGGGGAGTTCAAATGTTACTGATATAATCTTTTGCTCGAAAACTATAAATTCATGAAAGATTATTAATTAGGAACATGGTGCATTTATAGCAAACAAATATTAACTAAAGTTACATCCGTTTAAATATTGACATTAAATTAATAAGTCAAAATTAATAATTTATTAAATTAATAATGAAGTGCATGGGAGGTAGCGTGAATGTAAATCGACTAATCATTTTGCAGTACGTGTAAAATAATGATATTACCTCACATTTCTAACAACTTTCAAATCTTGTTTATACTTCTCGATTAAGTGCATAACTTAATATTTTTTTGCGTATCAAGTAGAAATAAAAACTTCCTTCTTTTGTTAACTGCAATGTAGAGAACATAAAAAACAGCGGCTTCATAACTATTTTTCCTATTTTCTCTTTAATAACTTTGCATTTTCAAGTCTAAATAAGTTATACTTATAGGACTTGTATAACTTATTTAGTACATTTATGTGCATACAATCTATTGATTAAAATATGCTTGAAAATGGTTCATACAGGAAATTAGTTTCACAAAAAGCTACTTGCCTTTGACAATCACGTGGGTCACTTTCTTGTGTCGTTTATCATATGATTATTTTAGCAATTTTTTAGGCCATTGGCGTTGAAGCTTTAAAAGTGTTTAATAAAGCCTCCTTTAGTAAACTCCTTTAGTAATTTCCTTCATACAAGAAATTAGTTTCACAAAAAGCTACTTGCCTTTGGCAACCACCTGGGCACTTTTTTGTGTCGTTTATTATATGATTATTTTAGCAAATTTTTTAGGCCATTGGCGTTGAAGCTTTAAAAGTGTTTAATAAAGCCTCCTTTAGTAAACTCATTTAGTAATTTCCTTCATACAGGAAATTAGTTTCACGAAAAGCTACTTTCCTTTGGGAATCACCTGGTCACTTTCTTGTGTCGTTTATTACATGATTATTTTAGCAATTTTTTAGGCCATTGCCGTTGAAGCTTTAAAAGTGTGTTATAAAGCCTCCTTTAGTAAACTCCTTTAGTAAACTCCCTTTAGTAATTTCCTTCTTAGAAGAAATTAGTTTCACAAAAAGCTACTTGCTTTTGGCAATCACCTGGGTCACTTTTTTGTGTCGTTTATTATATGGTTATTTTAGCAAATTTTTTTTAGGCCATTGGTGTTGAAGCTTTAAAAATGTTTAATAAAGCCTCCTTTAGTAAACTCCTTTAGTAATTTCCTTCATATAAGAAATTAGTTTCACAAAAAGCTACTTGCCTTTGGCAGTCACCTGGGTCACTTTCTTGTGTCGTTTATTATATGATTATTTTAGCAATTTTTTAAGCCATTGGCGTTGAAGCTTTAAAAGTGTTTAATAAAACCTCCTTTAGTAACCTCTCCGTGGAAAGAAATTTGAGTTGCATATGAGGCCTGAAAATGATTGGAGAGGATGTTTCGCAGTTGGAATAAAATCCTTCGATCACGTAGTATGCTTTGGTGCTAATTTATTAAAATGAGTACAAGTGAGCTCAGCGTTGGGAAAAAGACGTCTCCCACATTAAGTTAAGGTTGAAATTTTTAGATGTTCAACATTTGTCACATCGTAATGTTAGACATCTGGCAACTGCAAAATTTTGATGTGTTATCAATTTTGAATCCTCATCTCAGTTTTTTAATGAGAAAATATCACATTTTGAACCAAAAAGGAGTCATTTAGGACATTTTGGTTTATTTCTTCACATTAAGAGAACTCTGCAGAAGTTTTGCGAAAAATCTGCTGAAATTTTACTTTCCATAAGCAAAATTTTTTTTTGAACAATCACGATTGCTTATTGTTCTCATTTGACTGTTTTGAATTCATATGATTTTATTTTCCCACCATCTCTCTCTGCCAGCACAAACGTCGCGTCCACCGGCCTCACAATGCTGCTCCTCTACTGAGAACCGTCTCCAGGTTGCGTCCATATCCTACACACACACACACCCGCATACATACACACACCTACAAACTCACACACCTACACACACAAATACATATACACACTCCTACACACATACACACACTCTTGCCTGCACACAGACACAAACACACACCTACACATTTATGATCTATAACACACAAACACACACACTCGTGATTGCGAAAAACATAATTTGAATTCCAGATGTCAAAATTCAAATTTTTTTTGAGTCATATAGTTACTGCTGATGATCCATACACTCTACTTCTTGGAAACACTTAACCCGCAAGTATGATCCCATTTGCTACATTCACCAGACATTGCGCCTTCTGATTATAACTTTATTAAATCATGGAACAATGCCCGTCTTAATAGTGCTTATACATAAGCACGAAATCAGCATACTCAATACATAAGCAGCATCGGTTAAAACATACAATTTTCAAACCTTAGATTGATTCGTGGATAGATTCAAAAGACGAAAAGTTCTTCCGATACTGTGTCTCAATGCTGCCAGAACTATTGTAAATAGTAAAAGGTAACGATGGACAACTGCCCAATGTTTCATAAAAATGGCGAAAACTTGTTTATTATCTATCTGTATACTGTTATGCATTGAGCGCTAAATTTCATTTTAAGCATTTCACTCACATTTACAAGACTTCCTTGGAATATTATAAATTACTCTATAACTAGAAAATATAGAAAAGATTCTTCAAAACTTCTCATAAACAAAAATATTGAGGTAAAAAAAATAATCTTGATAAATCATAAATCTCCCTTGCGAGCGGAAAACCCCAGGGTAAGCATACTTAGCAACAAATAGAATTTCCATTTAAATTATTAATTGATCGTTTCGCATAAGAACATCCTCTCTTAAACGTACACCAAAAACAATGCATTGTTCGTAAAATTCCTATTCGGAATATTTGTTGTCGGAAGCTTAACCAACTTATATTTATTTCAGAAACACCTGTAAGTCGAAAACAATGAATAAAGTAATTCTCAAATGTATTCGCAATTATTTATTCTCTGCGTCACTTGGAGAAAACCCGGCACTGCCCCAACTGTCAATACCAGAACCGAAATGAAAAGAGTTGACGCACCGCAGACATCAGCTTTTGCCTTTGGGATTACCACACTTTGAATGTAGGATTTGCTGCAATTTTGGGCGAGCAGCAGTTGTTTTGTTTTGTTACCAGAAGCATTTGTAATGGAATATATTCTGTTTTGTGTTCTAACGAATATATGCCTCAGCTAATGTTAAAGTAATTACAAATTTTGATGTTAAAAGTTGTAACTGTTCATTGATTTTCGTCACTTGAAGTGCTTTTATTTTCTTGGCCGTGATTATGTTTGCCCTCAGCGGTCGATTCATAACAGTATTTTAACTATGAAACCGATAACTTAACATGATGTTCATCTCATTGGTGCGCTTTGGTATTCTTTTCACGAAAATATTACCTTTAGGCCAGAATTTTCTTTTATTGTCTGTATTAGAGGGCCATCTCCGTCACTCACATACGTTTCTACTTGAACAATGGACATTAGGATCAAGATGAGCACTTTCCGAAATTTTTGATTTAACGCTTGCATTTAATATTTCTTTTATTTTTTCAACTCTACTTAATCTTTCCAAATTACATCCTACCCCGCTTAATAGGATCAGAACACCTCTATTTATTCTTCTTCTGTTTGCTATTACCTCTTCTTCTTCAGAAGCAGCACTAAATCCAAGTGCAGGACAGGTTTTCGCTGGCTGCTTCCTCCAGACGGTAATCTTTGGTACGGCTTTATGCTAGGTTAGGTTCCCCTAGCTATTTATTCTCAAGATCTCCAGATTTCTCTCAACATTGTTCAACTACCTTGTTGTTGGTCTTCCTCTTCTCCTAGTACCTTTAAGTTTCGAAAATGCTCATTGTTGAGTGGATTCAAATCTGATGCACGTCAAAAAATGTTTCCCAGCCATCTGATTCTATTCCTATTGTCCTTATTTTGATAAAATGAGAAAAGACCTTACGCATTCGATCATTTGTGAAAAGTTTTACGTAAGAAAATAAGAAAGCTATTAGTGATATAATTCAGTCAAGCAATAGTACATTCGCCTATCAGTGACACTGAAGTCAATGCATTAACTTACTCGGACTTATTTGCTCTGACTGTTAAACTTATTTGTAGATTATCGTCTTTCCACTGCAATGTCTTTAGTATTTTGAAATAAACAGTAACGGAAAATAGTTTTCTTATTTTCTTTTTATGAAATTTGAAGGTCCTTTTTTTTTTTTTTTTTGCGGATATGTTACTAGCATTTCTTTGAATGAGTGAATGAGTTTTCTTGCCAAAAACATTCAAAATTTTCAGAAGATTGATATTTTGTTAAAGGACTTAATTTTTTAAAAAGACTTTTCTTTGTTGTTGTTAAAAAGACTTTCTGTTGTTGTTGTCTTGTGCCAGCTAGGCTCGCAATTTGAGTTGCGCTGCTTCACTTTTCTAACTGTACCATAATTTGGTGTGAAGTACAACTTCCACAGTACACACATGCCATAAGGACCCATTTATAGGACAGGCGACCATCCCCAGCATAACAACACATTCAGACAAACAAAGAACATGAATAGGAGAGACAAAGTACATTCATGCCCGAGCCGGGATTAGAACCCGACACCTCCCTATCGCAGTCAGATTTCCAGTAGCTGTGAAAGAAATCGCCAGTTTTACAATACTGGGTAACCTGACACGTTATTTTCGTCTTACTTTAAGTTTTTAATAAGTGTTAAATTCTATACACTACTACCTTATTTTTACTGGAACCACAAATGAAGGTTATTTTAATGAAGTTTATTATCATAATGCCTCAGGATTACCTGGAGGTACAAGTGGATTCGTGCATGCGACTGTAGTTATGCGTATGTATACTCTGTACTACCCGCTTCGTAGACGTTGCCAAAGAATTCAAAACTTTCTGA
Source organism: Uloborus diversus (assembly GCF_026930045.1). Taxonomy (NCBI): domain Eukaryota; kingdom Metazoa; phylum Arthropoda; class Arachnida; order Araneae; family Uloboridae; genus Uloborus; species Uloborus diversus. Next base: position 29,357,610 of record NC_072732.1, read on the forward strand.
ATGATGTTTATATTTTTTACTTCCTTTTACAGAAAAGGAAGTATTGTATTCGCGAAAAAAATTTCACTCAAAAATCGGCCTTAATTTCCATTTTTCTCATCCCCGAATGAATGTTGAGTTTTTTTTCGACCCGACCACACGTGGATATACGCCTAGGAACCTACAGACATCCGAAATATCCATTTTGACGACCCCCGAGTTAATTACAACGAATTTTCTCGTGACGTCTGTATGTACGATTTCATTATTAATTTCGATGTAAACTCAAGTGGTGTTATAATTTGTCGGACACTTGGCGATACATTGCAGTCTTTTGGTCGCCAAGTTTTGTCGCCAACTTGGCGACAAATTTTGCGATGTTTTTTTTTTTTTTTTTTTAATATTAAATTTGGTTTCAATATGGCCACTGTTGGTGATATTTAGAGAGTAAACAATTGAATCACATTAAAATTGCCAATAATGAGGAAATGACATTAAATTGGAGTAAAAGGAAGTCATGTGATGCACACATCAGCTTGTTTCATGAAACACATCAGTCAGTGAGAATCTCTGCAAAACTTCGTTGAATCTACTTAGTTTCAAGTACTTCGCATGTATAACACCGAGTGTGTGTGACTCTTTGGATGTAATTTATACCTTTAATAAATTTTCTGCATTATTTAAATTACTAAAACAAAACAAAAAATAAAATATTGAACAATAAAATAAATATTGATAAGTAAACACAGCTAAGAATACATTATTTGATCGCACATCCTCAAAACTTGGGAAGATATCAGTTTTTTATTAGTAAGCAGCATGCAAGTTTAAAGTAGAGTTAAAAAAATATGTTTGCGAGTCTCAAAAAAAAAAAAAAAAAAAAAAAGGATTTTTTAGGCCATCATGTTAAACTGTCCAAAGCTTTCTTCGTATTGTTCTGAAACGTACAGTAAAATCAGTTTGAGCGCATTTTTTTTTTTTTTTTTGCTTTATTCCTGTGATCCGATATGAGCTGTAAGTGACTTTCAAAGATTGTCTTTGATTGTGTCTTTTTAGTTGGCAAAATAGTACACTTATACCCATTTATTAAAAAAAATATGGAAGTGTATACTTCGTGGCATAACCTGATTTTGTTGCTTGTTTATAAATTGTCTTGAGTTTTCGGCAAAACTACATAACATAAGAAAGTGGTTATACATCTTTTTTGCCTCCCTTGATTTACCACTGGAAAATAACACAGGAAAACAATTTTTAACATAATTTCTAATGAGTTAGATTTTTTGGTTCTTGTGGAGAGAATAGATGTACTGATTTTAAAGATATGGTTAATTTTCTTCTAGTACCTCAGGTTTTTCTCCACACTTTTTGAGGATGTGACGTTTTTCCACGGCAGAGAGTGTAATACAGGGAGCGTTACTGCTCTCCTAGCGGATTACATAAACCTTCTTTATTTGAAATAAAATTTTTCCTTTCAAAATATTAATTGTGACCAATTTTAATTAATTTAACTGTCGTGGCAAAAATTTGAATTTTTACTAAGACATGCAAAAGAATTCTGTGTTCATCTGTAACACCAAAGGGTAATTCTTATCGTATTGTGTTTGCAATCTATGTAATTTTTGTTTACCTGTTCTTTTTTTTTCTGTCCTTATTTTTAAAAAATGCTTTACATTTGTGAATTAGTCACATTTAGTCAGTCCTATGTAGCCTAAAAAATTTACTTTCTGGACTAAAACTGCGATCGCTTTCAGACTTAAAAGGTCATAAGTCAGTCAAAAAAGAAGTCACAAATTTAAGACAGCCAAACCATTGTTTCCCAGTGATCAGACTACGCCAAAAGAATCATGTCAAAAGCTTAATGCAGAATGTTTTACAACGCTCGTTTTATTTGGAAAGATATGAATACTTTTATTGATTAATAAATGTAGCAAATGCACAATTCTTGCTAGTCATTCATAAAATAAACCCCGAACATCCAACACAATACCTGAAGTCATCTGAAAACACTCGGAGTGGGCAATTAGAATTGCACTTTTGTCAATTTAGGCGGACAAATCGAAGAATATCTCGCAAAATCTCAACCTCTGACACACTGCCTTTTGCTTGTCAAAACTGTTTTTCTTTTAACTCTCGAGGGATTGTGTTTGACAATCGAATCAGGATTCAAGTCATCCCGCGGAATTGACATGAAGGAATAAGTAATTGGAAACGAAGCCCGGATAATTATTTCCTCTTCTTTTAACTTCTAATTAATGAAGATTTCAGTATTAAATGTTTGCCTTTTGTATTTTGGAGAGGATGGTATCCGTTTCAAAAATTTTAATCTCTCTCTTGATGCGTATTTACGCCAGGAATCAGACATGTCATTTACAATTTAATATGGTCGGAAAGCAACTGCAAAATGAAGTAAGCTTTGCATTGTCGAGGAATTAAAAAATGGTTAAAGTGAGTTTTTGTTAGCGGTATTGTGTGGACACTGCTTACATTGCTGTTTCAACGACATTATTAATAAACCGCGATTGCAGTAGTTGAGAAATGAGAGTAATTATGGCAGTTTAAAAAAACGAGCTTATGTGTGCATCACATGACTTCCTTTTACTTCAATTTAATGTCAATTCCCCATTATTGGCAATTTTAATGTGATTCAATTTTTTACTCTCTAAGTATCACCAGCAGTGGCTAAATTGAAACCAAATTTAAAAAAAAAAATTAATTTGAATTTTGACATCTTGAATTCAAATTATGTTTTTCGCAATCACGAGTGTGTGTATGTAGGCGTGTGTGTTTGTGTGTACGGGTTATGTGTATGTGTGTGTATGAATGTGTGTGGGGGGGGGGTATGTGTGTGTAGGCATATGTGTTTGTGTCTGTGTGCATGCATGAATGTGTGGGTAGTTGTGTCTGTGTATGTGTGGGTGTCTGTATGTATGCGTGTGTGTAAGTGTTTGTATGTGTGTGTATGTGTTTGTGTGTGTGTGTAGTTGTGTGTAGTTGTGTATGTATGCGCGTGTGTGTAGGACATGGATGCAACCTGGAGACGACTTTCGCTATAGGAGCAGCATCGTGAGGAGCCAGCCGGTCCACGGTGATGGTGCGGAGGGTGGCGGTGGGAAAAATTAGCGTAACGCCAAAAACAGTTAAATGAGAACAATAAGCAATCGTGATTGCTCAAAAAAATATCGGGAAGAAAAACCCTCTCGTGGTGGAGAAAAAATAATTTTCCACTGACTGAAAGAAATGCTTCAATCCAAAGCAGGAAATGTTTCAGTAGATGTTTCAAATTCTACAGTGACAGCGTAGTTTCCATTTTTTTAAAATCTTTTCAGGGTTTTCACGTACCAGCGAAGTCAACAAAATACTTGTGCCTGGAACATGTTTTGTAATCAGTTCATTCATGTTTATTGATTGATTTAGTTTCTTTAAAAGTATCTCTGCGACAAATACAAAACGTTTCAGACTGCATGGATGCTTGCGAGAATTTATTAACTAATACCTCATGTTAAAAATTGATTAATATTAATATTGTTTAAAAAGCAGTTGAAGCTCAATTTATGAAAAACTTAGTCAAAAGTGTACTTATTCGCATCAGATTTAAGTAAACTTATATCACTGTTGATACACAAAAAAGGGGAAGGAGGGGGAAGGGTGTTCTTCTGAGAAAAAACGTAGTTTATTTAAAATAAAAGAGAACAATATTTTTGTAAAACTGTGTATAATCTGCGCATTTAAACATTAGATGGGACAATAATGAAACGCTTTTTATAAAACGTATATGAAATAAGTATTGAAACATTTGATGCTTTGGAAAAGAGGAAATCAGTGTTTCGTTAACTACCGGGAACGAAAGTCCCTTCATTATTGAAGAAAATAAGAAAAACGAGCTGATGTGTGCATCACATGACTTCCTTTTACTCCAACTTAAAGATAATAGTGCCTCGGATTGAGCAAAAAAACACTTTAAATACTTTCATTCCAAGTCTGTTGCGAACCGAAGCAAAGAAAACGTTTTATACAGATACATTTTCCCAATATTGGCAGTTTTAATGTGATTCAATGGTTAACTCTCTAAATATGGCCAAATTGAAACCAGATTTTAAAAAAAAAACCCGCCAAATTCGTCGCCAAGTTGGCGACAAAACTTGGCGACCAAAAGCTTGGCGATATATTGCCAAGTGTTTGCCAAATTATAGCACCGCTTGAGTTTACATTGAAATTAACAATGATTTTACCCCAAAAAGGTGTAAAAGACCCCCTTTGGAACATCCGAATGCCACCAAAAGAGAAGGTGCACAACTAGACCCCACTTGGAGTCTATGTGCCAAATTTGAACTTTCTAGAATATACCGTTCTTGAGTTATGCGAGATACATACACACATACGCACATACATGCGTACATACGGACGTCACGAGGAAACTCGTTGTAATTAACTTGGGGATCGTCAAAATGAGTTCTTCAGTTTTCTATACGTTCTTAGACATGTATCCACGTGTGGTCGGATTGAAAAAAAGCTCAATATTCATTCGGGAGTGAGTAAAATGGAAGTTAAGGTCGATTTTTGAGTGAAAATTGTTTCGCGAATACAATACTTCCTTTTTTGTAAAAGGAAGTAAAAAGGACATTATTATGAACCACTTCATCAATATGGAGTAAAGTTTAAAACACAACTCGTGAAAACTTCGCGATTAAAATTAGAAGAGCACGCCATACAAAATAATAAGAGAGAGAAGAAAATATATAGAAGAAATTACAGCCTAATATTTAAGAATTGACTTTTAATAAAAATTATTGCTCTCAGTTAAATAGAAAATTGCAGGTAAAACTTGTGAAATCAAATTTGAGAATGTATAGCTCTTTTTGTGACAAAACAACGTTCTAACAGGTATTAGTTTCATTTCATGAATACTCTAGAATTCAGGTATTATAGTCTTCGGCTTCTTAGTCCACTATGACCTTTAAGTATAGTGCACGTTAAAACTTGAAATTAAAGGATTTTCTTTTGTGATAAATCACTTACAAATTACACCTGCAACCCACTAAAAGAAATTTAAACTCAACAGCTAGTTTTAGGACAAGATAACGCATTAATTTTTTTTTATTTCATTGTATTTGCAAGTCGGGTATTCTTTCCAAGCTCCGGCTTTCTAACCAACATGAGTGTCTCCAGAATATTGCTTTCTGCTTGTCAGACACCCGCAGCAGATTTCTTTAGGTCACGAAGAGTAGGTTTGGTATTTAAGGAATGTTCTTACTGTTCCTCCAAAGCAAGCTCGAGAAACAAATCTTAGGGCATATGCGATACTTTATTCTGGCTTACAGTTTTTAATTAATACAAATTTCATCCTAAAACTCATTAGAAATCCTTGTGTGTTTGCAATGAATTTCATGCGTGGACATCTGTGCGTATAATTTAGAAGACTACATGTTTTAAAGAAGAATGATGCGAGGCACCTTTACGCAACAAAATTTAGTATTTCGTGAGAGGAGATAAAATTATTTTTATTTATCATTTAGTTTATTTGAAAAACTCGGAAAAATACTTATAAAACGCTTTGAATTAAGGTAAGACCACCAGCAGTTGACACTGCAATGGTAGTTCACACTCATAAAGAAAAAATAAATAACTAAACGGAGCTACAAAGCACAAAAAATATATAAATAAATAAACAGCTACAAAAGCACAAAAAAAAAAAAACTGTTTGATCGCCGATGAGAGGGAAAGGCAAACTTGCGGTTCAGAGATGGAAATGGACAAATGGATACGTCTATTAGTTTTCAAGGATTTCAGTTTTTGCGGATGTACGTTAGCCTATAGTATCACATTCAAATGAGCGGAACACAAGCATCAAATGTTTACTTTTCTCCTTCATTCAGATAGACTCGTCTTAACTGGACGGTTGCCAACTCCATATCATCCGTGGTCAAACTATAAGTTTGTAGGCATACATTGCAAACATAAACACAATTTGTAATTGTTGTACAATTTAATTATTTTTCTTGTTATTATTATTATTTATTTGTTTTTAAGTATCATTAACTAGCGTTGTGTCAACTTCTGGTGGTTTTCCATTACATGTTTCCATCAAGCAAGACCTAGTTTGAAATCAACTGCGTAAGCACCTTCCCATGGACTATAAAGTAGCACACCACAAAGCGCACAACATAAAATACTATGAGTCATTACAGAACAACACAGCTGAACAAATGTGCAATTCGTTCTATGCAAAAATTTAGTTTGAAAGTAATTTGTTTTGCTGCAAGCAAGTTATAGAAATTAGTTCTATAGTGAGCCTTGCTTGTTCATTTTAATTTAAACTCTCAAATTAAAATGAACAATTATCTTGAAATTTTTTGAGCTGGAGTATTCAATCTATGTAAGATATGTTTTGAGAATCAGTTAAAATATTAAAAATGCATTTACATGATTGATAGTTAAAATTCATGCCTTTAAAATGAAGGAATAAAACTACACTATTTGAAGGAATAAAAAACAAGGCTCCAAATTATTTTAGCAAAAGTTTTTTCTTCGCATATTTAAACAATTTCAACGTAATTATCAGCTTATTCAACGGGCACGACGAATAAAATCTCAGAAAGTCTTCGTCAAAATTAAGTAACTAAGCTGTTTACTCCAAAACCTCATTTTTTAAAAATTGCAAGAGACATGTTCACAGCTAGCTAAATTTTGCCGATAAAAAGAAAATACTAATATCATTTATTTTAATTGGAAGACTCACTGTACGTACACTTCCAAGTTTCTTTGCTTGTCAAAAATGCTACCCGATGCAGTTTCAAATAAAGTTTTAAATGGCACCAAAGCTGCCAAAAACAAAAATCCTCTCCGAATATCTGGGTAAAATATCATTTAGCCAGCCAAACAAGATTAGCTGTGCAAGAGAAAAGATATCTTTCAATTAACAGTATCAGCCTTTAAGGGTTTCTATGCATACTTAATGCAACATTATCAACGACTCACGGTATTAGATGACTACTCCACGGCTGAGAAGAGGCGACAGGAAAAGGATGTGTCTTTTTTCTCCCCCCCCCCCGTCGAAAACTCTTGCACAATCTTCCGTGTTATCAATTCTCCGCTTTTAATCCTAAATTAATATAATGTACATCGCAAAAGGTGGGAGGAGATGTTTAAATTCAATTATCTCCTTCCCCAAACAAAAGCTTCTAATCTCTGTCGCATCATCCCCACTCAATAGACTGAGGGAGTGGGAAGGTCATTTCCTTACAGATTATGTTCTTCTCACCCCCCATCTCTACTTATTTAATCAAAATTTTCTACTCCGAGGGCTGTGAGGTTACTGTTGAACAAGGCCATGGTAAGGTCAATATTGACATGACGTTGTAATTTTGTTGAGCTTCTGCGCGATAGTATATTGAATTAATGTGCATGTACGATGAAGTCTTTGTGTAACGAATATCAATGCAACGAGTGCTCCCGTGAAATGTTCGGTGGGACATGAAATCTAAATATGATTTCAATATAAAAATAAGGATAATCAGTCATTTTTTACTTTTAATGAAAAAAAAAGTCCTTATAATTCGAATATTGATACAACAAATGTCTATGCATAGCGAAGTTTTTGATCTGAAATATAATGCAATCTAAATATAATTTAAATATAAAAAGGTTAAAGTTCAGTCATTTTATTTGTTTTTTAAAATGTGTGAAAACTCATTACAACCCCAGTAGTCTTTTTTTTTTTTTTTTCATTTTGTCCATCCATTTCCAAATGATTAATTTATTTGTTAGCTAAATCAAGTACATCTGACTTTTTAAAAAAATCTCAAAAGAATTTTTTAAAATAATCTCAAACCAAGTTGTTATTAATTCACAATTTTACATTAATGGAACTTTTACGCTGCCAAAATCAGTCACTAAAAGTGTTTTATTGTTTCACATCTAATAAACGCGATATTTCCCGCAAAATTTAGAGGAAAAATTATTTTTCAAGCAAAGAAGAAACCTGAAAAGCAATTTCCACATTTATTTTTTTTCAATAACTCATCCAAAATCTACGAAGAAGCAATTAAAAACCGATTTTTTGTTTTTCAAAATGTTTCAAAAAAGTTTAAACTAATTAGTGGATGGCTGAGAGGAAGTGAAAGTGAACTTTTATAATCCCCGAACGCTTCATCTTCTCAGGACATAATGGTATTTATAAATAATTTACAGGGCCGATCGCCGATGATAGCTGACAATAATGTGAGGGCCGTGTCTTCAACGAGCAACAGTAAGTCTCAATAATGAAAATGCAAATGAGTGGGGAATTCCTAGATCTCCCACAGACGTCCATCTCCTCAAGTCGAGGACATGTCTACGAATAATTCATAAAGTGAGCAAGTTGCCTCCAAATAACCGAAGCAAAAGCTGCCACCAGGTCTGCCAAGGTACATCGGAAATCGTCGGTAATTAAAGTGCAAATGAGTGGGGAAATTTCCCAAACTGTCCATCTGCTGGAGTCAAAACATGTCTACAATTGGTAGAAAAGTTACACTCGGCGAGCCGAGATTCGAATAATATTCGCGCGCATTGGCTTGTAATTCGAAACGAATCCCGGTCTGTTGCCACCTCCCATCCGGCTGACAGTTGGGCGTCTTTGATTTATGCTAATGCCACCGGACTCCGGAAAATTTTTGAATGCTTCCCACGTGTGCATCACCATCACTCTTTCGGGAATCGATAATTAACGCCGAGGGCAGGATTCGCCGCTGCTGCGAATCACTGCTGCAACAGAAATAGTTATTTAACGAAGAAGAAGATATCCTGGTAATGAAGTTGCACGTGGAATTAAGTGGAGCCCAGTTTGTGCTTATGGATTCAATTTTCGCCATTGATTTTTGTTTATCGGTAACTGCATTTGTTGCTATCTTGCCAAAACATTTTCCGGTTATCGCAGTCATTCCGGCAATTTTTCGGAAGTGCAGGATTCCACTTTGAACACAACAGCTCGGCGTATAACTTCAATCAATTAACCGTTCACCACATACCTGATTTAATCTTCAATACTTCACGTTGTTATTGGATTATTTTCGGGGATGTTATGAAACCTTTTTGATGCTCATTCTCTTTCATCCAAGCTTTGCTAAAAAGCCATTAAGAAAGATGACGTCATTTACTATATCTTGTTTTCGAAGTTTTTTCTGAAGATAAATTCGTATACAGTTCTCGAAAGAACTTACCTTATAAGGGGATATTGAGGAAATGCTGCCCTTCCTTATGTTACTTCTTCAATGCATACATCGAGCTGTCAACAAAGAAGTGGAAAACAGAATACAAGAATTCAAATAAAACGCAACATTTACGCTGATACGTTGCCATACATATTAAAAATATTTAATCAGAAAACCAAAGTAAAGCATTGCAAGAACAGAAAAACTTGAGCAGCGGGCAAAACCCTTAAATTTTTACCTATCTTAACCATTAAAAGAACCCAACTAATCAAACCTTAAAAATTATTTCATGCAAGCATAATATTCTCTTTTTAGGCAACTTATGTATACAGTTCAATATTTTAAAAAATACCGAAGGAAATTCTATTAGTAACTATGCATAATTATACATTTTTTTCTAGTGCTGAATCAACACAGAGAAAAACTACTTGGAACACTACATTCTATTTTAAGCTACTCATATCTAAAAGGCATCTCCCTTGAGAATTCCTAGATCCTGCTCTAATATTTGACTTTTAAGAAACCTGGAAATTTCAAAAGCATTTTCTACGAATCATAGCTGATAAAAGTTCCAGTATTCCCGCCTTAGCAACTAGTATGTAAATTCTCTATATGGTATTTACGTGGGCAATGAATTAAGCCAAAGATTGTCGGTCGTAGTTTTCTGCCTAAATGATTTGCAATAAATACACTTTTTAAGCTTCAAAGCTCATGGTTGCCATTAAATACAAAAGCAGAACCCTTACTTACATCCTTTTATTTAAGTCAAGAAGCTGAAGAGCGGGCTTATTTCGGAGAAAACTCATCAGCTTGTGCGACAATCTGGAGGTCAACAGAGGAAATTTATTCTGTAAATGTTGTTTTGCTGTCAGCACAGTCTAAGTACGGAGAAAGCTACTTGCGCTCCCGTGGGTGTGCGGACGTAGTGTTAAAAGCCAATCCTCAAATGATATACTAACAATATTTAACTAGAATTTACGAAGAATAAGTAGTTTGAACTGTAAATTTCCAGTAACAAAATCATTTCTCAAAGATTGAATGCAAAAAAAAAAAAAAAAAAAACCTACAAATTAAACTCAATACATAATTTAAATGATGAGAGCTTTAAAAACATCGGCTAAGACAAATCGTTTTAATAAGGAAAAAAAAAAACAATATGAAATACGCATTCACTTATCTAAACGAATGAAACTGAATAAAATTGAGTCGTTTTACGAGCTACATCAGTGTACTTGAAACTTACAAAATGTTCTAGAAATGATGTAATCATAATTTTCTTCTTCCTTTCTTAAAGTAAATATGCACGTTTGAATCCAATGAAAATTCTTTCTTAATTTACTGTTTCTGAATTTCACATCAGGAGCAAATAAAACACAGGGAATTTTAAATCTCCCACCAATTATCACACATTAATTTAAGCTATTTTTTATGCGAAGCATTTACGTTAAAGAACAACACTTAGGGGAAAAGCTTTAAGTATGATGATTGTAAATATGTACAAAATGTTTTTAATGACTTCTCTGAAATGAGTTTGTGTAATGAAATTATTTGAAATTAGATGAAACGATAGTTTATAAAAATAATACTGATTTAAATTATTTGCACTCAATTGAACAAATTTCTTGAAGTAACATATTAGTTGAGTTTTTGAAATTAGTTTTCACTAAAATACAGGTTGTTGCGCGAAAAAGAATTAATCGGATATTGATATCAAAATTTTTTTTTTTTTTTTTTTTTTTTTTACGGGTTAATATCTTTGTTATGATATGGGAGTAGTTAGTTAATAGCTAGTTATTCGCGTATTATGCCATACATACAATTTAAATTTTAATCAGATTTAAAATGGTCAAGTCGGTAAATTTTGATCTAATAAAATCTTTGTGGACTAGCATAAAAAAGGAACATCATATTTTTAAATAGTTTCAGGCATTATTGAAGCTTCACGAACAATCATTAATCTTAAAATAATCAATAGACGTCAATTACAACTCTTTTTTTTCATTCTGAATGTACGAAAAAACAAATATACAAAGCTGTTTCTTCTTCTTCTTCTTCTTTTTTTTTTTTTTGAAAAATATTTTACTTTCTTTAGTGCTCATCGTGACAAATCAGCATAACTCAACCAGTAGCTATAAAACAAGAAGTTATTCAAAGTTTTAATCATCTTTGATGTTTGTGTATTAAATAAATAGCATTGTGTCAGGATATTAATTACATTGTATTGTATTATGCAAAAGTATTTACATTTTTCTCAAATCCAGATTTATGTGTCTGGAAAAAAAAGTTTTATTGTGATTTTTGCTGAAAGTTACTTGAATAGTACTCATAGATTAATACTTAAATATATTTCTTGTATTTACGATTCTTTTTAAAAAGGATTTTATGTCAATGGTAAGCTTTAAGATAATATCGTATAAAACTTGTAAATACGTATTAGATAGTCATCGACAAAGGTGACAGCTTTTAAGTCATATTTGCCTATGGAAAACACTTCAAATTATGATCTTAATTGGCTTATAATCTTAATTTTTTCTGTAACACTCAGCATTCAGTTGGGGGCGAGCAAAATGGAAATTAAGGCCGATTTTTGGGTGAAAATTTTTTTGCGAATACAATACTTTTTTTTTGTAAAAAAACATAAAATGCAAGCATAATTTCCTTTTTTTTTTTTTTTTTTTTTACAATTAACCATTCTTAAGTTTTATATCAGTTCGCGAAGGGTTCCCCCATTTCTATATGAGTCTATAATATTTCGAAAAGTTCTTGTTTAAATATAAATTCATATTTTAATGCCAAAGATTTCATTCAAATTATATATTTATAAGGAAATTTAAGCTTAAAATAAACATTAAATTGAGAAGATTTTCCCCAAAGATAGAAGGAAAAAAATCCGAAACATTTATGTCTTCGAATCGGAATAAAGTTCAATAAAAGAAATAAGAACAATTTTTTCCAAAGTAAGAGAAATGTGTTTTTCCTGCTGTACGTTTTCGTTTTTAGTGCACAGCAACAGTGGTCATTACTAAGAAAATTTATATTTATTCTTTTGAGGCGCTGTTTTAGTTGTTCTTATTTGTTTATTTATTTATAGTCTGCTCCTTCGAGCAAATAAAGTTTCGAAAACAATTCTGCAGTCAAATTTTGTCATAAAATCTTGCGTGCAGGAAAGCAAAAGTAGCAATAAGACGTGATGAAGTAATTTCTTTTGCGTTCTCCTTTGTCTTTATGTTTATTAGGAGGGTAAATTGTTTTAAAATGTTCATTGGGGATTTATTGCCCATTAAATGACGGCGAAGCGACTTCGTCGGGCCGTAGTTAAGTAACAAGTAACACGTCGAAATATCTTTGTAACTTTTACGATAATAACTTTGAAATGAAAGAGTATGAGTCTATATTTGCTTTTTAATGAGCTTAATGGAGAAAAAAAATTTTTTTTTTCTGTAACTGAAGAGTTAATGCTGTACCAAACCAACAGACAGCCATTATGATGTTTGTTGGTTTTGAGTTTTAAGGGGGGGGGGGGGTTGCAGTACCTCAAAAATGATGAAATGATCAAAAACATTTTTAGTGCTTATTTAAAAACTAAAAACTATTCTGAACACAGGGGAAAAGTTTCATTGCTTTAGTTTAAATATTTAAAAAGCTATGAGTGGTTATAGGCCATGCACGCTATGTGCTCTTATGCAAAAGAAAAGCTTTAAATTGCTTTTTCTCGATGATTTTTTTTTTTTTTTTTTGTATTTTCTTGTCATTAGAATCCCTAGGGATTTTTTTCTATTAAATTTACAGCTTTAAAGTAGTACTTTTTGCAATTGGGATAACATATTTGACAAAACTGTGCATTGGATAAGTATTTTATAAATTACTTAAACGTTTAGAGCATGTTAAACCTTTAAAAACCCAATTCTTTAAAAACTTTGATTTTTTACAAAATTAATCACAGAAAATTTTCTAATAAACTCATCAGCAAATGAATGCACAGATTTTTAAAGATGATTTTAGTGATTGTTTAGCAAAAAACTTTTTTTTGAATTAGTGCAAAAATAAAAAAGCCTTAGGGATTTTAAAAAATTTAAAATTTCCTCAATTTTTTGAATTTTTAAAAAAAGTAAGCATTTTTTTTTAACTTTGAAAATAAATTATTGATTACGAAATAAGTATGCATGTTATGGTTACAAAGAAATATAAAATTTACTTAAATTTAAAAAAAAAATGTTTGAAAGGTACTCTGACCCCTTAAAAAAGGAAGCGAAGTAATTTAGAGAAGTTATAGTACAATGCAGCCGAGGGCAAGTAAACGGCAGCATCTACAGAAACGAGTTTTCGAGATACATGAAGAAATGCGTTTTGGATTCAATACTAATAATAGGGTCGTTCCAAGTTGAGTGACCTAAAGGTGCCCACTCGACCCTCTCCAATTTTTATGAAATCTTAATGGGATGTACATATAAGACTTAAATAGAGTTGTGCCAAGTTACAGTTCCATAAGTCGTATGGTCATAAAAATTTCATAAACATTGGAGAGGGTCGATTGGGGACCTTGCCAGAATCTAGAACACTTGACTTGGAATGACTCAATAGGTTATGCTTTTTGGCGATATTTTTCAGAGGACACCAAATAAGTAAGTTTGTACAGTAAAGCTAATGTACAACAAATGACAAAAATGCAAAAATATGAGAATGAAAATTTTTCAGTGACTGCCCTTTAACGGCCCACGGCAGAATATTTTTGCCTAAAAGCGAGTAAAATATTTTAGCAACATGAAAGCCATGTTGACAGAACATTGTCTTCAAATATTCATTGTTCTTTAACATTATTGAAAATATTCTTACATCTCTGAGAAATTGGTAGTTTTTAAGTAATTGACCAAACTTTTTTAAACAGATTTTCTTTAGTAAAATCGAATGCGCACAATTAATGGAGATACTTTATATTTGGGAGAAGCCTACCCTGGCAGCATTGTGAAGGCTACGTAGATCGTAATCACAACCCTACGATGCTGCTAGGCAAGGTTTATTCCAACTAGAGTTGAGCGATTTTGTAAATTTAAGGACAATTTGATCATTTTTCGGGGAACTTAAACATATTTTCGCGCTATTAATAGCAGTATCCACCTAGATCAACATATTTGACTGCAACACTTTTCGAATTACGAGAACTTTATTTTAATAACAATGCAATGATAACCCGAAAATCTCCGTTTCAAACAAAAACCGCAATTTCATTAAAAAATGATTCGCAAGAATTCTTATATCATTATGGTCATGAAAAGTTAAACGCGTATATTTACGGAACGGCTAAAATTAAACTAAACTTTTTAAAAAATATATACTTATATCTTCATAACATTTTGGGCGTCATATATGTTTATGATAAAAACTCTATTCCAATACACTGGTGATGTTATTTTAATTAACTCGGGATAAAAGAGCATGAAGATTTTCGAAACGAAAAAAAGCACCCCCAAACTATAGCTATTGTTTTTTCAGCGTTTTATAACAACGTAATTGTTTCTGGTAAAATATCTACTTCAAGAAAATTCTACTAGACAGGATTTTAATATCAGTGCATTTGATTAGGAGGAAAATGAACGTGAAGATTTACGGAACGAATGTAAAACAATCCCAACTATATTTAACGTCTTTCCAATCTTTTAGGCGAAATTAAAAGCTTCTGGTAAATTATATAAAAAAAAAACTGACGATTGATTTTAATATCAATGCATTTGATTAGGGGGGAAATGAACGTGAAGGTGTGTGTGTGTGTGTTTGTATGTGTACGGAACGAATAACAAAAAAAAAAAAAAAACTATGTTTAACGTCTTTCCAGCATTTTCAAGCAGAAATAAATATTTCTGATAAAAAAAAACCGCATATTTTAATAAAAACTGACTTGTAAGAATCCTAAAATCAATCCACTTAATTGGAGAAAAAACGAACTTGCAGATTTGCGGGGAACTACTAAAAACAAGCTCAACTATATTTAACGTCTTTTCAGGCAGAAATAAGCTTCTTTATTTTGCATTTATCCCCTTCCTATTCACCGCTCTACAGGTTGAAATGAAAAACTCAGCGTTTGAAACCATCCATCTTCTTATTGTGTAAAGTTTTCAACCCCATTTCTGGACGGAAAACGAACATTAATAACACAATAACAGCCTGGAAAGGGATGGTTCATCTCTTTCTTCTTGCAGACACATGCATGGCCCGTACACATTCATACAGCAAACTTTGAGTTGAGGTAGTATATCAATGTTTTTTCTATCTCTGAAAGGAAAAATGGCATTCCTTCCATTTATCCATGTAACTCTGGCACATAGGAAGTTAGATATGGGAAGGTGAGAAAGGGTCTTCAAGGGGAGGTTGGAGATTTAGACGAATGCCGCAGCGTATGAGTGAAAATTGATGTATAGATTTTTGTTAAATGAAAAGAAAATGAATTTCCTTCCGTTGCATGAGCCTAAGAAATGTTTGAAAGTTTTCATTAGTTTAACCCCTTGGCCACCAGCAAGACATATATATCCTGCTGGTAATAACTCTATGATAGATCTGGTTAATTAGTATCAGTTTTTCATTTTTTTTCAGTCATGCCAGTACCACTGTAGAACACGTGACCAGAGGCTTGCACAAAAACTTTGACCTTTACGGGGCCCCCTCCAAATTGTTTACCCCAACGTTCCTACATATATTTCACGCTCCATAGCAAAAAAATTGGGCCCCCTTCATTCTAGGGCCCGAGTCAGCGGGTGCCCCTCTCCCCCCCATGCGCACGCCCCTGTACATGTCCTGCTATGACCTCTGCAATAAATAGATGGCACAATAATGTCCCGATGAATCTCTCCCTTCCCATTAACATAATATCTCTAAGAAAGAATTATTTGGAGTAAAAGAGTTATAATCTTCAGATATCTACATTGGAAGCCATATATTTTTTTAATATACCCTGCGTATACTCTGCAGTTTGAAAAATATCCAACAAGATAAAAAAAACGCCCGTTCGATGGGCGTAGGGTTATGTTATTACTTGACTGAAAATTCTTAATTCTAAAAAAAATATCGTCGCCTCAGAGCAACAGTAGGATATCTTAGTGCTATTCCTGGGATTAGATGTCTTGTGTTGCTCTGATGCGACGACATATAAATCTGTGACAATTTAAAATTGCCGTAAGTCTGAAATTTTCATTGCGGTTGAATTTGTCTCACTGTTTATTGCTGTTGAATTTTAATAAAGCAAATTAACTCTCTAACCTTTTTGTTTTAAATACTGCTTTAATATAAAATTTGAAATAATGTAGTATTTTAACGTATAAATTCACGATACATCAAGAAGTTCATCTTGTTTACATGAATATTGAATGCATTTTCAGGAAATACTTTTTCAAGTTCTCAGTAGCTGTTTTACATTCTGTTCTATCATGTTGTTGAAACTACGATATAATCTTTTTTTTTTTGGCTTGAAAACTGTTGCTGAGTAGAAAAATAGTTATTAGCAGAATATAGACAAAAAGTAGTTGCGAAAAAATGGAACTATACATTTTGAGATATTCGTCAGGATCAGACTTTTCAGGATAAATTTCTCAACTAACTTTGCTACGATTGTGGTTATATTTATTCAAATAAAAGACCACTTCTTCCGCAAAATTTGGCAACAAATGGTTATTCAAAGTCTTCATGCTTAAAGAAAGATTGTACAATATATATATATATATATATATATATATATATATATATATATATATATATATATATATATATATATATATATATATATATATATATATATATATATATATATATATATATATATATATATATATATATATATATATGTTAGTTTTATTTTTCAATAATAATAAAAAATAACTTTGTTAATAACCTTAGTTTTAGGTTTCAGCCAAATTTTAACATAAAAAAGCCTTTTTTTTAAACATGTAGTTTTATTGCTCAGCTTTGGAAATGCTGCCGCCATTGATTTAAGAAAGTAAAAGCAATGAAAGCTAGTTTTACGAAATACTACCTGTAACTGATTTTTTTCTGAAGTATTAAAACATAAGCAAAATATTTATTATTTTAAGTTTAGTGGCTTGTTTATGTAGGCTAAGTGATTAGTAAAGTTTTCAAAAATAATGGTGAATTCCATAATGCTACCGATTTAAGAATGTTTGACCTACAGCTATCTGATGGAGCTTGAATGAAAGAGCCAGCTTTAAAGTTTCAATAGACTGCCGATAGGTCTATGCGTGTTATCGTATGTCTCCCATTTGTTATTTATTTTTTCAGTTGGTCAAAATAGGATCTAGGGTGAAGTATATTTAGCACTTTATGACTGCCCAGGTCACCAGACCTAACACCATGTGATTTTTTCTTGTTAACAATTGCTTCTGTGACTGCGTACGTGATACTACGTGTGGCAGGAGTTTGAGATTAGCTGTGATACCGTTCAGGCGTCAAAAAGAGGGACAATAGAACGTCTTTAAATTGGTTCAAGCTATAAGAAAATCGTTTTTGAACCATTTTTACTCTTATAATTATATATGCTTGAAACTCTAGCTTTTTTTTTTCTTGCTGTTGTTTTGAATCACCTTGTACAGTTGAAGTTTGAAAAATGTTTACTTCTACTTAATATGTGCCACCATTGATCCCCTTTTACCCTTACCCCCATACCCTTTTTAACTCGACCATGTATCAGTGTTGTATACCAACTTTGTGTAAGATTTGTGAAGAGTAAGAGCATTAAATAACGATTTTGATTTAATAATTACTACGCTTTTTCAAACTTTTGAGATGTGCCACTATTGGCGCCAGTGAGCGACACCATCAAATTTCAAATTCGTAAACTGCAAGGCTGTTGTACATTCTCACAATGTGACTATTGTTGAAATTGTACAATGCATCATCAATTTGATAATTATTGAAAATAGTTTGAAAAGTTCACAAGAATTGTGTTTCAGTTAAAAATGTAATAAACTACTTTCACGTTAATTAATGAACCCTCACAGTGCAAAACAGAATCCAATTCCATGAAGCTGGAAAATGAAGCCTTTCAGAAAAAAAGTGGACTTTTGACGTTTTCATTCATCATGAGTAACATTAGAAGTGACATTTTCCCTCTGTGTGATGACTGCTCAAAAACAAATGGGTGTGGTTGAAAGAAATGTTGGCACTGGACCAAGTTCTCGTAAACAATTAGAATGCATATATAAAACTACAGTACATTTTTACACCTTCACGTAATTAAAATTAAACAAAATACAGTTTGAAAAAAATGATGTTGATTTAAGAGTCTGTTTATTTCAGAGTGTTTTTTTCTTTTAGTTTTCTTTTATGGAATTTATTTTTAAATCAACTGGAGTTTGATTGAAGCTTATATCGTTTGCACTTATGTACCTGAAATCCTCTGAAACTAAAGTCGTTTACATTGAGAACTTGGAATGAAGCGCATTCGATTTGCAATGGTTATCTTTACAATGGAAATTACTAAGCACGCATATTTACGATTGTTGTGATTGCTTCTGTGGACTGACTAGGTCAAAATCAACTATAAAAGATATCATAGATATTCTTCACAGTATTTCATTGATACATAAAACTGTTGCCGGACATAAGAGGACAACGCTTAACCATTACTCCACCTTGCCGTCATAATTAATGCAAGTTTTATATGTTCACTAGCTGCGTAGGTTTTGCACGGTCTGCATCGAAAATAAAAGTTATGTCAAACGACGCGTGTTCAACAATCAGGTTTGAACAAAAAAAAAAAAGCTAACATTTCCCGACAGATCGTGGAAAGACATCCAAAAACGGATTTTTTTTTAACTCCCCCCCCCCCAAATTCAGGAAAAGCCTCGAAACAAAAACAAGAATTTTATTTGTTCACAGTCGAGAAAAATGGCTACAGATCTTTCTTCTCAATGGTTTTACTCACGCTAATTAAAGCTGAGCTTGCTGCAGATGAGGAATTTCTGATTTAATATTGATGTTCCTTTACTTAAAAATACTTATTACTTTTCTGGTGGTGATTTTGCAGCTATGGTTTTTCTTTAAATTCGAAAGATGCAAATCTTCTTCGTGGGTATTTTTTGCGGACTTTCGAATGAGACTGAAATCTGGACAATCGGATTTTTTTTTTTTTTTCGGAAAGAAGAGCTATTTTACGCCACTTCCGAATCCTTAAATTAAAATTCGAGCCGTTTGGTATTTTTGAGGCGTTCAAAAATCCCAATAAGTTCCTTCTCGGTTGCTCAAGTACCACCTTGCCAAATTTGTTCGAAATCCGACGTAAACTGTGGTATGGAGAACATACATACACACAGGGTGGTTATAAAATAACGTAGGTGTTCAGAGCCCTCTAGCAAAAGAAGTATTGGACGAAACGTTGCCAAATTTCATAGGCGTACATAGCAGACAATGGGATTTCGATCTCTGCAATAAAACAATGTAAAAACGATTCAGAAACGTTCCTGGAAAATAATAGGCAGCTGATGTGCCCAATTTCAACCACTAACATATCTTACAAAAACCAGGATCGTTTTCCGATAAAAGTCAGTAACCTTTCTGAAATTGTTCTTGAAACTTTCTGAATTATTGGAAAATCTCCCCTGTTAAAGCCAATCATGTCTCAGGATCCTTCTAGAAATATTAAATAGGTTTAATGTTATTGACTAGAGTTTTCCTGATTTACCAAGAAAGCTCCAGAAGCATTAGAGCAACCATGGCCAAAGCACGCGGAAATTGCAAGCAAGAACCAAGTCCTGCCTGCAATTCCTGCTTCGCAAAGCTGCAACTGTCCAGTGACTTATTTGTTCCCTTTGGGAACTTAGTCAATCCGGACAAGCCGTACTCAAGCTAAAGCCGATACACTTAATAAACACTCTCAGTCAATCTTTAAACTGGTAGCAAAAAATAATTTTCACACCAGTGGAACGTCCTCCTTCGTGCATCTTTTAGCAATTCAGGAAACGTTTTGGCGAAGATACTGGATTTTATGGGGAACTATATTAAAACCTCTGAAATCCCAAAACGTACCTCGGAAATAACCAGCAAAGTTTCGGAATTTTTTTACAGTGAAAAGATAGTACCAAAAGTCACCACCAAAGGGATTTTGACGCTGCAAAAGTGTATTACTTGCGAATACTGAAGAATTAAACCCCAAAAAATTCAGCGCACACCAAGTTTTTACCACAAATGTTAGTTACTTTCAAATGGGGCTCAATAAAACCAACGAGAAGGTTCAATTTTTAATAAAAGAAAATAACATCGAAAGTCGTCAGGAAGAAATTTCGGCGTGGAAGCAAGGATTTCTTTCTTGAATAATGTTTATGTAAGATGGTGCACCGACCCACGTTGGACTTTAGGTACTGACTGTATAGTGGCAACATTTCCTTGATAGCAGTTTTATTAGTCATGCATTTCCTACAGTATGGCCACCATGGTCACCCCATCTTTTACCTTGTGACGTTTCGCCATTTGGATTTTTTAATGGTACTGTGTTTATACGACATGCTTCCGATATCTCAACTTAAAAAATCTCGAATAAGATTACAGATAGAAGAAGTGAATCTTCCTCCCCCCCCCCCTCTCCGGATGCGTGGAAAGTATTGTGCTTTGTATGCAGTGCATGGAAAGTCCCTCGATGTTGGTCATATTGACCCTTATTTGTTAGTAAAAATCATGTTTTGCGAAAAAAAAAACTGATGCATATTTTGTGAGTTGGCATTTAGTCTTTCAATATTCACAGTAATGCACCTTTTCAACGCCAAAATTTCCCCTGGTGACGATTTTTGGTACTTTTTTTTTGTTTCAGAAATCGAAATCCCTTGATCTACTGGGTACGCCCATGAAATTTGGCAATGTTTCGCCGAATACTTCATTTGCTAGACGATTCTAAACACCTTACGTTATTTTATAACCGTATATTCTGTTTTATTTACATAGGTTAGAAAGCATACGTACCGTAAAATTGTATTCATGCTTTAAAACAATGGGTTTAAGGTTAGAACCATTGCACTTAATCTAGGGATCAGTATAAATGTAAAGTCTAATGGAGCTGTACCAATGAGTTTTACACACCAGTAAATTTTTTACTGGTTAATTGTGCAAATGATATGGCTTTTTCTTATTTAACCTTCGTGAAGTACAAGTAAAAAAAAAGACTATGATCGGTGCTACATTACATCTCATAGAACATTTCAACTACAAAAACTGCAAACTGTTATTTCATCCTAGCTACACTAAAACTGGATTTAAATAATTACTTTCTCGTTTACGTTATCATTAGAAGGCGATGAAAACGGAAAGCAGTGGTGAAGGAAGATGTAATGGCTTCTAGCCAAGTCAGGCTGCCCGACAATTAGTCTTGCAATCGCAGATAATGACACTTTTTGAATTAACTTAAATGCCTTTGACATTCCTCCGCTGCAATCTACGAAGATAATGACTAAAATAGATCTGTGTGAACTGTTAAATGTAGGTTTTTTTTATTTGATGAGTCAGTCTGTTGGAATAAATCTGTGTCATACGTGTTGTAAATGTCTAGTGTTATTTTGTATGAAAGATTTAAATATATTGTAAAGAATGTATTTAGAAAATGAACAGGTTTGTTATACAAAGTGAATAAAAAGTTACCAATTGAATATTTCGTAAGTTCTAAAGAACAATTAAAAATAATTTAAATAATATTTGCAATCTGTAGCAATTTTATTAAAGACAGTCATCTTTTTGTCTGATAATTTAAAACAAAGACTTACTCGCGTTTAAAGATGATGACTAAGTTAATAAAAAAAAGAAAGAAAAATTCGACAAACTAATACAGTTAATTAAGATTTTCGATTTATTACTTTATAAACCTAACCCAGGAGCCTGACAACCCATGGGGGTCAAGGCCTGCTGATGCGAATTTTCATAATTCGCATCATGGAAATCAAATGACGTCTTCCGTTCGCGCAAACGCTTAAAGTTTGACAAAATATGAAAAAAACATTATTTTTGTTCCAGTTAGGTTTTTAGCCGAACACGGAACCCCCAGGGTTTGGTACCGAAGAACGCTTGTACTCATTTTATCGACCCACTGAAGGGATAAACGGCTGAGACAACCATGCCCGACCAGGGGATAGAACCTGGACTTGAGGAGCTACCACTTTAAGTGCCACCACGGAGCCACTAGGCTTCTTATTACTTCTAGCTATTGCCAAATATACAATATTGAGTTAAAACTTAAGGATACTGTAAGCGTTATGAATAGAGAGAGAATATTTATGAAGAGTATTTTTGATTCCTTTTGTAGCTGTGTAAAAATGACAACTCATATTTGAATCAAGGAAATACTATATTATGTAAATTAATCTGAAACAATAAGTGTATATTACATTAATTTATATTATTATTATTATTCTAGATATTTTTAATACCACACACACTTGTATGATGTATATATGTATATATCGCTAATATTAACAACGGTTTAACGATGTTAGTAAAAACACTACTTATATGTTCGCTACGTTTTATATTTGTTATCATAAATTTTCAAGACTTTAAAATAGCGCTTTTAAGTTTACAAATTAAACTTCATATTATGTTTGTTAAAATAAAAAAATAAACCGATGTTTCTAAATGAATAAAATTTTATGTAAGACTGAAGTGGAATGAAATGGAGCTGAAATTAACCATACCGTTTTATGTTATCAATTGAAGTTATTAAAACGTAATTAAATAGTTATGTTGAACCTCGATTTAATACATTAAAACCACAATGGGGTGGTTTCCTTCAGTCAAAAGTACTACTATTAGTCATTGAAATGGATAGAATGAGCAAAAAAAAAAAAAAAAACATGACCCCAGAAAATACTTTACAGTTTATTTATATAGATAATACATATTATTTATATAGATATACATATTTACATATTATTTATATAGATATAGAACATACAGTTTTTTTTAAATTAATTTTTTTAAATGTCCGATTTTTCAAACATTGCGTGATCTTTATGACGTCAGAAATGATGCACTTTGCCGCATTTTTCTACTACGTTTCCACGTTATGATAATCAAGCAGCGAATTAAAATTACGCTCTACGCTTGCTACCAACCATATCGTTGCCAATACACGTTAGTAAAAATGCGAATTAAATATTTTGCACTGTGAATGGCATTTCATCATTTGTGATGTCATCGGCAGAAGCCGTAAACAATGAATGCGCTCCGATTTAAGTAATTTTTTAAAAATATTAAACGTAAACAAATTTATCAAAAAATGATCAGATCCTATGTTTTAAAAACATAGTATGCTCTTTTAGAAAAAATACTTTTAAAGGTTCGGAAAGAACCCCATTTGTAATAATATTTGTGGCTCAAAAGCTTGAATATGAAGCTTCGTTCATAAAAATCGCAAAGACATCTTTTGTATTCTATTTCCCGTTTTCTTACTCTTAATTAGATTGCTGTAGTCACAATGAAACGATTTCTTAAACACTTTCCTCCCCTTTCCCAAAAAACATCAAAAGTAAAGCCTATGCTTGTTTCAAACAGACAGTATCTGCCTTAGAAAGTAACCGCATATCAATACCTTGTTGCTCAAACAATAACGTGTCATTAATAAATAAAATAGCTGGTAGGCCGATGTACGTGTATGCAGTGCCAAATACTTTAAATAAAATAAATGGAGCAAAAATTAAGCGAAGAATTAAGTTTTCAGCATTGTTTATTAATCACAGTTATTTCGGAAGAAGAAAATGAGGCGAGACATGGCAGTTATTTCCATACAAATATGTAGGCATGTTGTCGTCAGCGGGAAAAAGAACTCCCCCGAAGCACAGTCGATACACCGCCACCTGTTCCACGACATCGCCAGTAAACGAAATTCCAGGAAAAATCACAGATGCATCCACCTATACATTCTATGACGGAAGGACCCCTGTCTTTCCGAATACCGAAATGGGATTGTTGGGGATGTCGGTCCGTCCCTATCGATTGGGCGGCGTTCTGGAGATTCTTCGTGCGAGGATGATTTTATTTGGTCGGGGTGGGTGGACAAAGCGGTTTCTTTTCTTTTCTTTTCTCTTCTTCGGCGGACCTGTACTTATTCGGATCGTTTATCGGCAGAAGTGTGCTTTTGGGCAAGGGTTGCGTGTTCCCTATTCGTGCCGCTGTGGAGGAAAAGGAATTTTTTACCCATTTCTTAACATGCATTACTTCACCTTCGTTGTTTTGGGGAATGAGTTTAGCATATCCAATATTACTTTGGAACGTAAAACTTTAAGAAGGGTTGTTAGAGAATGTTCTTGGGTTTTCAGTTGAAAAAAACTGTTCTTCAATAGAGAAATAGACTTGATATGTAATAACAAAAGAGAAATCGTGTTGAATATATGAAGCATTATAAAAATTATTAACCCAAAGCCTCATATTTAAGTTAGATTAAGTAATATTATGATTTTTGGTGCTTTTTGGTTGCTTAAACGCTGAGTTTTGTGTAGTAAGAGAATTCATTGAAAAATCCGTTTTGAAATGACCTAAACTTGGTTCTCTCTCTGTTTCTTTTGTACTGATCTGTATACTGCAGTTGAAAGGTAAATGACAGTATTGGGAGATTTTTTTTTTTTTTTTTTGAGAAATTTGAAGATACGCGTTTTGGATTCTTTGCTAACAATAGAAAAATGTTAGAACTTGACGGGTTTTTTTTTCCGTGCTTTTTTACATTGAAAACCGAACAAGCAAGTTTGTACAGTAAAGCTAAAGTACAAAACATGACGAAAATTCCAAAAAAGGGGGGGGGGGACGAAAGGTTTGCATTTACTGCTTTTCACCTTCCACCGCAATACATTCTACATTTTTTTAAAGTTTACAGTTAAATGCAACCTGAGCTTTTCTTATTTTTTTCTTAAAAAAAAATAAAAAACGCTATTGTCGTATATTAATGTTCAGTTGTCGAATGAAACGCTTCCTTATACCGCTTCAGGGCAAACACTGGTTATTTTGCAACATTGTGGACAGTTGCTTAAAAAAAAAAAGAAAAAAAAACAGCTACACATCGAATTATCAAAATATCAGTGATTCAGGTACCATTTTCTAATTTTAGTACATTTACCTTACAGTTTTTAGTAATGAGACATTTGATGGTTCACGAGGTTTATTTATTTATTAGGTGGCATTAATTTTTATGCAACACAGTTTCCAGCATTATCGTACTTTATTTGTTCCCCGAAGTTGGGTTTAAATTGTTTGAAAAGTTGTAGATGAATTTATAATACTTTTTGTTCTAATAAAATGATTTCCAGGGAAGATATTATCGTGGGAAATGACTACAAATGGTTTTACAAATGAAAATACTTATTTTTCTAATGATATTTTGTGAAAATTCTTTTAATATGCAAGTAATATTAATGATTCGTCTTTTTATTTTTCAGGTGAGTTCTTTCAATCTTTCTTCTACTTCGGTAAGAGAAATCATTCTTTTACATTTTAAGTTGTTGTAAACTCCATAGTATTACTTGTTCCAAAAGTTTTAAATGTAAACATTTATATAAATATTTATATTAATAAATTTTGGTCAAAAAATGACGATATTTGAAAATTGTACCTACAGTACGTGTAGACTATTAAAATTAGATCTTCAAGATTTGTTTTGAAAAACAAAATTTCGGAATTTAAAATGATTTTACAAGACATTAATTGATTGGTTTAAGTAATCAATTGGATAACTATTTTTAATCCTGCTTTTTCAAACTCGAGGTTTTGTAATGTCGGTAATCACGTAGATCATCGCTCAAATGAGCAGTTTTTCAATTTGCAAAATTATTTTGACAAACTATTCAAAAAGTTTTACAATTTCCAAATACTATTGGTGTTTTATTTCTGACTTAACAGAAATGTTTGTTCTGACTAAATACTAGCAATATTTTATAACAAAAGAATTTGAACTTTCGCAAAAATTAAAAGTAGTTTCTGTACTACTACTTCGCTAATTTTCAAAGAGACGTAAAATTTTAACATTACATTTTGCAACATCAAAATACTTCGCAAAATTTGTTAAAATTTTTTCCAGAAAAATATTTGCAAAACTGGCGTAAATTTGTAACATTCTTTTTTATTTTAACTGAAGAGATATATCAAAAATTTGTGACTGTAAGTTTCGCTGTTACTAAGAAATTACAATAATTTCGAAGTTTGTTTTCTGACCAATCCCTTTCAAATTAAGGTTGTAACTTGCCATAAGAAATCACTCTGAAATTACTGTTCCATTTAAAACATTTACCGGACTAATAGCAGTTGAACTTTTTCAAATCATTATTTTACACAAGTGTTCCTACATGATTATGTAAACTAAATAAACAGGAAACTACAACATTTTAAACATTGTTATTACAACAAAGGAAACAATCAAACTAATACCATAGCAACACAAACAACAACAAAAACAATCCCGAACAAAAGCTCGCATTTTTAGAAGCAAATTCGTTCAATTTGCCACTAGGCAAACACTACACCAATAATGAAGGCTGTCTCAAATTGCTCCATGGTTTTGTCAGTTGATGTGCTGTTTATACTTCAGCAAAAGCTGGATGACTGTCCCCAACAACACTGTCACCTAGGTGATGGCAATGTTTTTGTTTTTCACGTCGGGGAAACAGTCATCTTAAGAACCAGGTGGTGACGTTGATAAGAACGGTAATCGATATACTTTTATGTTTGGTTCCAATGGACTGTTCATTAGAAGAAAGCTTTTAGCACTTGACTACGTATTTCAATTAAAGAAATCACAGTTGTTGAACCACTTTCAGGAGATTGGTTATTTGGAATAACTTGATCAAAGGGAGATTTAGTTTGTTAATTCGTAGCTGCTTGTTGTTTAAGCAGCTGGAAGGAAAGGTGCTGTCTCGGGAGGATACATTAAGGCTTTTTATATATTGTAGATACTTTAGTTTTTAGTATGAACACTAATGATTTCAGCAAATAATTGACCTGTATACTGTCTTAAGCACTGAACACTCGAAAAAATATGATTGCACCAGAATGTAATGAATCTCTTATCTTCTCTACTAATAATAAAGCTGAAAGTCTGTCTGGATTTCTGTCCGGATCTCTGTGACGCGCATAACGCCTAGACCGTTCGGCCGATTTTCATGAAATATGGTACAGAGTTAGTCTGTAGCATGGGGGTGTGAACCTTGAAGCGATTTTCCAAAAATTCGATTTTGTTCTTTTTCTATTTCAATTTTAAGAACATTTTCCGGAGCAAAATTATCATAAGATGGACGAGTAAATTTCGAAATTATCATGTCGTGGAACCGTAACATGGGGAGAGCGAATGAACATAGCCAATTGGCGAGAAATTAATCATCCATTATTTGTAAATGTACAGGCGAACCAAATGACCTTTTAATTTTCTACTACGGGCAAAGCCGTGCGTGTACCACTAGTATAATAATAAAAAGTAGAATATCTGGAACTTACTTTTCAACAGCGGGGGTATTAGTCCAATGCTCTTTTACTAGATTTCTAAAGTTTCAAAAAACTATAGGTTAACAGACATGCTTAAGACATCGCTCTTAGGTTAACTCAATTTTATTAGCCTTTTAATGTATTTAGACTTTTTAAACTATTTTCCCATCATGAAACTACGTCTCATCTAAAGTTTGGCTGCACGTCTGGATACTCTGAATTAGTTAATTATATTTTAATTTACTTAATTTTGAAAAAAAGTCCTACCCCCAGGAACAGACACCGAAAAATCTGATGATACCCTGTAAAAAATAGAGTGAGGAAAGGATGAGCTATGGAGAAAATCCCCTTTTTAGCCTTATTTCCCAGTAAAAGTCAGAAAAAGAAGAAAAAAGCACGAAAGAAGGCTTAATGCATCTTAAAAATATCGCGAAAAACAAAAGTCAAAAAAAAAAATAAATAAATAAATAAATAAATAAATAAATAAATATCGAAAAATTAAAAATTGGAAAGTAGGGTATTGAGATGGGGAAAAATGTCTGTCGGTCTGTCTGTCGGTCTATCGGTCTGTCTGTCTGTCCCCCCCCCTAATAACTTTTGAATGAATAGTCCGATTCGAACAAACTTTTTTTTGTTCGAAAGATCTCGGCGAGGACACCTCATTCACATATTTCACTTTTTGATTTGAACTATTTTTGTTCAATTTTGAACTGTTCAAAAAAACTTAACATTAGCGCCTACGGGGAAACTGAAAGTCAATGTAGATTCCGTACTTGAAGGCGAATTTATTTCAAACAAATTTTGTTGGAAATAGCTCTTGACGCTAAACTCCAGACTCCGACTCGAAGAATTTAGGGGCACCTGACTCCGAATCCGACTCTTGTGCCCGAAAATCAATCGGACTCCGACTTCGACTCTGACTTCGTAGCTTTGGCAAAAATTTATACACGGAAGACAAATGACTGACTCCGATTCTTGGATATACGTCTACGACTCCTTTATCCCAAAATGAGATTGACTCCGACTCCGCAGCTATGGTTTTCACTGGAAATAATTAGTGTTGATATGACTTGTTTTTATTTTTACGCTTAAGTTTTAATTTAGGTATTCAGTTTTCGAAGTCATTTATGTTTCTACATAAAGATATGTGCAGACGATTTTTTTTTTTTTTTTGACAATGAAAGTATTTCTTTAAGTTGACATTTCATTGTTTTTATTTATTTTGGTAAGTGCATTAATTAATTAAAAAATATATTTTTGGCTACTGGGGAAAAAGAAACGATTTTTTTTGATATGATGTATTTATTTTTATGAGCTTATTAATTTTAATTATTAATTTTTCGTTTTGAAAGCTGTTAAAGATTTTTTTTAATGGAAAAAAGTATATTAGCTGCTTTGTTTAAAAAGTGCTGCTATTTTATTTATTTATATATATATTTTTTAATTATGTTTTATTTATTTGTTTTATTTTATTTTATTTTTTTACGCATCTAATTTTTTTAGAAATTGAGGAATATTTTAATGTTCCTAGAAATTAGCTTAAAATATTTAAAAAATACGTTTGAAACAATTTGCGATTTTAGATATTTTTTTAGAATATTGATCAGGTACTAGAAACTAGTATGGGTATACGGTAAAGTAGGCTCGTATAGTTCTAGGCGGAACTTCTCGTTCTCTTCAAAATGTAAGAACGTTCTTCATTTTTAGAAACAAGCCTTATTAAATTCAAATGAACACGAAACACCGGCAGATCTCGTGCTGACTGTTTGTACCCTTTCTCCACTGCCTTGTAAATACCAAATGACTCATGAAATTTGTTCTAATAACACTAGATTGTTGCACCGTATTCATGGGCCACAGCAACATCAGTTTTACCCGCTTAAAATTATTATTAGTGAAAACTAAACTTATGACTGTCTGTTACCGAACCCTTTTCTATTACTGATGCCGTTACCCTAGTTCTGAAACATGAGTCAGAAGTCATTTTTTAAGAAAAATAAGCACCGTTGAGAATGATTAAAAACTAAAGAACTAACCTAAGTCAGACATAATGAGGATAAGTTGCTAACAGTTTCAGAGTTAAATACCAGCACCTTCCCAACGTGGCTAACACTTATATACGAGGCATGTTTTTAAAGTAAGTACCGTTTTGATATAAAAAAAGAACGAGTACAGATAGAGCAAAGAAATTTATTGCACAAAAATCTACCATCCTTACGCTATTTTTTGACATTGCTCCCGTGATTTTCCAAGCATTTGTCATAGCGTGGTACAGGTTTTTGTATACCTATTCGTACAAAGTTACCGCCCGTTTAGTCAACCATGAGGACTCTTACAGGGCTTTGGCTGGGGCGTTTTTGAACATCCTCTGGTCTGGTCTGCCCTCACCTCGCTCGCAACATCTTTCATTTGTTTCGGCATCTAAAGTCTTTCCAAGGTGGTCTGTGGCACAACAGCAATAATGAGCTCAGAGAACATGTTATCCCATGGCTGACTACACAGGCGGCAATTTTCTATGAATAGGTATACAAAAACCTGTACCACGCTATGACAAATGCTTGGAAAATCACGGGAGCAATGTCAAAAAATAGCGTAAGGATGGTAGATTTTTGTGCAATAAATTTCTTTGCTCTATCTGTACTCGTTCTTTTTTTATATCAAAACGGTACTTACTTTAAAAACATGCCTCGTACATACACACATTTTTATTCAGTTCATATGTATTTTTGGTGCTAAGAATGTCCCAAAGGAATTAATTACTCTGTTTTATTCCATCAATCATGGATTTCTTGCTACTTTTTGAAGGAACAATCAAAGTACACACAAAGGTGGATATAGACTACCATTTTAGGGAGGGAGGGGGCAGTCATTCTGAAGAATAACCTCCTCCCCCTATGAACGAACCTACGGTTTTGGGTATGAAAAATTTCTGATACTTCTAGGTTTCACCAAAATTGCCTGAAAGGCCCCCTTTTTTGAGCATAATCGTTACAAGTTAATTTCATAGGCAATGAAAAAAGTAGTAGTATTTCAAATATTTACTTTCAAAAGTAATTAATGATTGAAATAAAAAACAGCTGATATTTTTTACTTTTTATTCAAAAAGTATTTCAACACAATGTGGACGGATACTATTGTCGACGGTTTGGGGGGGGGGGTCATGACCCCCATGAGCCTCCCCTTGTATCCGCATCTGGCTACACTGAGTAGGTAGAACGAATTCATAATTAAAATATTTTGTTGCGGGAAGAATGAATTTTATGTTGTTTTTTTACATCAAATAATATATTTTCTTCAACAAAAGAGAAATATTCAAAAGTTTTGAGAAGTATGTTTTGATAATTAAAAGGAAAGAATTGTAGTAATTTTCATGCTAAGCCAGTTGAAAGAAAGATTTTGATGATGTTAGAAAAACCATGTTGGTATATGAAAATGTTTGGCCTAATATGTAATAAAATACTCTAATTTAAATTACCATTGATTTTTAATTAAATTATTATTTTAATTGCTATCAGTAGCAAAACAGAACATTCTATTCGTTTTTAAATAAATAGAGCACATCTCAATCGAACAAACTTCTGTCCTTGTTTCAGAAACAACTGACTTTCCCTGCGTATTGTTGACATTAAACTGCATTTTAATAAGCGAAATCTGATATCATTTTCCGACATCGGTCTTTTATTAATTTCGTCAGCATATTGCTGCTGAAGTGCACCCTGTCCCTACTTCCGTTTCTAATCCATGTTTTGTTTACATTCCAGAGCTACAAGTTTTAAGCAAACATCCATAATGAGCCCGCGTTTCGCTCTGCAAGTACACAGCTCGCATTCCAGGATGGTCCAAGAGTTGAGAAATTCATAATTATAAGGGAATTTAAATTTCAGGATTTTAGTAGTTCTATAAGATGCCTTACTTAACCAAAAGTAAATCTCTCGAATTGCCTGGCTTGCATTCTTAGACGTAATTTACATTTGCATGCGAAACCAACCGTCATGAATTAGGTGCATAAATTTAGCTTGAAAAAAGGGAAACATTTCGCGGATTTAGCCATGAGATCTTTATTCGCAAGCTCAACTTTACGTTAAGTTTGAATGAGGTGAGATTTTATATTCAAATGCAAGCAACGGAATAAAAACCAATCCTACTTCTTTTCCATTATTTTTCCAAGTTTTGTCTTTAAAATATATTGTTGAATTTTCTGTTTATTAATAGTTTTATGTATATGAAAACGTTCCATACTATGTTGCAAAGTCAATGGTTCATGAAAGGTTAACTCACGTACAGTACTATTTTATCAATTACTTATCGTGTTGTTTTGTTTTAAGTTTCATAAACGTTTCCAAAAATAATGTCTCAACCAAAAATAAATACATTTTAGAAACTGTTTTGAACACTTTAATCCCAGTGATTTCTTTTTCTTAGCCCAGTGACTTAGTGGTACCGCTTCCCATCCGGGTTTGATTTTCAGATTGGGCAAGATCAACTTAGCCTTTCATCCCTTCAGTGGGTCGATAAAATGAGTACCCAGCATGCTTGGGAACTAAACCCTGGAGGTTTCGCGTTTGGCTGACCACCGTCTGCCTTACTGCCCCGGTTCCTTGGTAGGGAAAACTAAGATTTGCACAGTATGCCTTGACCCCCATGGGCTGTTGCGGCACTGGGTTTTTGTTTTTTAGATGTTTTCTCATTAAAAATCAGTATTAACAATGATTTTTTGTGTCAAAACGCAATTTCAAACATCTCACACCGTTTAAAATTATCTTTCTAATGCATTCAAGGATATCGTCCCACAGCACACAAAAGACATTGAGCAATTTTAAGAAAACTGTTGTCATTGCAAATTGATGTATCTCGGGAGATATTTCAATAAATAAAAGCGACTATAATTCTCTAAAATTCGATCTTCTTTGGCTGTTAATAGTTTTAGTTGCGTAAAAAAGTTACATACTATACTACAAAGCCTGTGGTTCTTAAAACTTTAACAAGCATTAAATAATATTTTATCAATTAGTTATCATATTTGATCTTATCTTTTCTAAGCGTTTTTAAAAATCGTGGTTCAACCAAAAATTAAAGAAACTGTTTCAAGCATTTTAAATGCAATGTTTTATCATTAACAATCTGTAATAACACAAATCTTTTACAACAAAGCACAATTTCAAGCATACCACGTATTTTAAAATAATTATTCTTGAGCATTTAAGGATCTCGTTTCACACAAAAGACATTAAGCAACATTCTTAAAACTGTTGACATTCCGTACATGCAGAATAATGAGCCTCGAGAGGTATTTTAATAAATAATGGCGACTTTTATTTGAAGCAATTCAATCTTTCATTAGTCTTTAATAGTTTTCGTTATGTAAAAAAGTTCCATACTATGCCGCAAAACTTGCGGTTCTTTAAAGGTTATCTGGTGTTGAATACTACATTATCAATTAGTTATCACGTTGTTCGCGTGACGTTTTTAAACATTTTCAAAAAACGTAGCTCAACCGAAAATTAACACGTTTCAAGAAACTGTTTCAAACATTTAAGCACAATGACGTTTCCTCATTAATAATCAGTATTAACAATGTTTTTTTACAACAAAACGCAATTTCAAACATCTAACATCGTTTAAAATTCTCTTTCTCAAGCATTCAAGGATCTCGTTCCACAGCACACAAAAGACATTGAGCAACATCCCGAAAATTGCTGTCATTCCGTGCATGCAGAATGATGAACCTCGGGAGGTATTTTAACAAATAAAAGCGACTGTCATTTCCAGCAATTCAATACTTTAAAAACTTTAAACAGTTTAAATTTCATTAAAAAGGTTCCATAGTGCTCCGCAACGCCTGTGGTCCTTGAAAATTTATCTCGTGTTGAATACTACTTTTATCACGTTGTTCGTCTTGCGTTTTCTAAACATTTTCAAAAACCGTAGTTCAACCGAAAATTAACACATTTTAAGAAACTGTTTCAAACATTTTAAGCATAATGACGTTTCCTCATTAATAATCAGTATTAACAATGATCTTTTACAACAAAACGCAATTTCAAACATCTCGCATCGTTTAAAATTCTCTTTCTCAAGCATTCAAGGATCTCGTTCCGCAGCACACAAAAGACATTGAGCAACATTCCGAAAACTGTTGTCATTCCGTGCATGCAGAATGATGAACCTCGGGAGGTATTTTAATAAATAAAAGCGACTTTCATTTCCTACAATTCGGTCTTTTATTAGCTTTGTCGGGATCCGTTGCGACGGGATAGCGACGGTTCGGGTTTGCCATTTGCTATGCAGCATTTTATTTGTGTTGCCAAATTACAAGCCCAAAGCAAATACTCGCGATAAGGCAACACTTTGAGGACGAAGTCGTCTGCAAATATTGCTTTTGAATAGGCGAGTGTAATTTGCAGTTGGATGAGAAATTCAAAATTTTTAGCTTCATGTAGGAGGGCGACCCGTTTGGTTTTGTGTCACGAGGAAAAAGGTTACGAAATTAGGTAACTTGCTTTCTTGATTCATAATCATTCAATTAATTGGATTCATTAATAATCAGTTGATTCTGAATAAAAAGAGTAATATTTTTATTGGAGTGATATTCTTAACTCGAATGTGGCAAGCTTTTATGGTGTTCTTCCGTGCCTTAGATTTTAGTTGCTATATTTTTACCAATGACGAAGTTAAGGAGAACTGAAAATTACATGCACCTTACCTTTGCCCTGACATAAGGGGGGTATTTTACTGTTTAACTGAATAATTGCATTCTAATATAAAGTAGCAAGAAGCTTACAACGTCATTTGGCAATGTTCTATTCATATTTATTCAAATCAAGGTTTTAATTTAAAGATCAAGTTTTTGGATCATTTAATTAAAACTTGATTAAATAAAATCGTTTCAGTTTTAAAATGATTGTTAATTCAAATTCTTAAATAAGAATTTTTTAAGTTTTTGAAGCATCATCCTTCTGTATTATAGAGTATAATTTACTTTTTGAGTCAATTACGAATGCAAAATAAATTAAAAAAAAGAATGTAATATAAAGGTACAAAGCTGCTAGCAACGTGTTTTTGAGCTGCTTCATTCTTATTTTCACAAAGAAAAAAAAAACGTTTTTCACTTCCCGCGTGTTAGATTATCAAATGCAAACATATTTTTTTAGAATTTTTAACTCTTTGAAATACTGACCTGAAAACAAAGTACTTATTTACAGTGGAACTGCAGTTATCAGAACTTCGACTACACGAAACGTTGATTACCCGAAACGCTTTCGGAATAATTTTATAATAATAATAATTATAATAATAATTAAGTCAGTTTACAAATAATGATTTTGTCTACGCACGCTATATAGTCCCCGAGTGTATGCTTAACTTGTAAAACTGTCCCTTTTTTATGTAATTAATTAAAACTCTTTTTTTTTTTTTTTTTTTTCTCTCTCCGATTTTCAATGTGCAGAGAGTAAATAATTAAAATGGACGCTTTTTTGTGGGAAATGTCCAAGTATTCGAATTTTTGATTATCCAAATGATGCTTGGTGTGGATAATTGGATTCGGATAATTGGATCTGTACTGTATTTTCTTAAAATGTGTCTGAAATCAGTAAAATTGTTTGTAAAAAAATCTCCATCAAATATTTGAAAAATACGAATCATTTTTTTAAAAATATAATTATGCCATTAGCACTTCAATCGACTGAGAACATTGAGAATACATCTTCTCATGAAAATTTTTCAAACTCTATCCAGTTTGCATTATACTACATTAACCTTCGTGACTCTTCTTAATAAGTTAACTTTACCAAAAGTAAATCAGAAAGTCGAAAATGCATTCCCAATATGCTAAAATGCATACCAGATGTTGGAAAAAATCTAGATGTGTTACACCATCTGATAAACGAAGAACAAATATTTCCGATAACAGATTCCTTTATACACATCCATCTTCCGGTGATATCTCCCTGCATCGTAACATTTTATGCATTAAAAAAAAGAAAAAAAAAACGTCGTTTCGAGAGTTCTAGAATATTCTGTCACTCCACCCCATATAGCAAGATATTGCAGGAACAGAAACACTGAATATGAAATAAAAAAAGTAACGTCATGGGGGAAAAATTACAAAGATCGGGAATAAAAAAAAGGGAAGATGTGTTCTGAAGAATGGGGAATCTTTTAGGATAGGGAAGAAAGATCAAGGGGAAAAAGTTCGAGGGAAGAAAGAGGAAGAGATAAATACAGAGTTGCAATGCATACAATCAATTCCAGTTAGGAAGACATTTTTCATTCGACTTAGCTTAGATGCTAGGGGAACTGAGTAAAAATAAAGAGGAAGTAACACGTAGGGAAGCTTTACGGAAGCTCATACTCCCGCATGCCTAAGTACTACTACTTCTACTCATGTGAATAGTTATGAAAATTAAGTTTTCGTGAAATAAAACTATGATTCATGTTATTAATTTAGTTTTTTTTTTCCTTTTTCTTTCTTTTTTTTTGTAACAAATGAGAAGAAAATTTTAATATGTATTCATTAATATACAACTTTAGCGTCTGAAGTATTTACACTTGCATTTCGCTAAATCATTTAACACTAAATTCAAGAACTTTCCAGAAATTATTTTACACTTTTTTCAATTTTTTTTTTACTCCTCCCGGCCCGTTTGTCACATGACACACTACTTTTCTTGTAAACATACTCCCATATAAAAAAGAATCATGATGTCACACTTCTTACTACCCCCATCCTCCCCCTTGTCACAAATTCACGAATCCCCCCCCCCAAAAAAAATATGACATCATTTATAGAAAGCACTCTTGTAATTGAGAAAAAAGCAATTTGGATGTATATTTTAACTGTATGTCAAACTCAGAAGTAAAATACTCTCCACTCACGAGGCTTATTTTTATTAAAAAGTATAGCCACAAATATTTAAATAACACATCTATTACTGTATTTGGCAAGTCGTAGACAGAGACTAATGATTACAATATTTTAATAATATGTATGACAAGCATGTAGTAATTGTTCGCATATAGCAACGCATATACACATATACGTGAACTTGAATGCTCCGAAGGCCGATTAGTTAGCAGCCTAGGCTGGAAAAATTTTATTCGTTTAGAAGTATTATTTGCCTAAATTTATCAAGTTTTTTGTCTCTTTTTAGTAACGAGTCATTTTTGTAAGATTAAATTTTTTTAAGATTATAATTTAAGATTAAAAAACTTTGCAAATTTTGTAAATATTATAATAATTATTTGGGTTACATCGTTTTTTTTCTCTCTAAAAACTGACAATGTTGATAAACTATCGGAACACTTTTCTCCTTTAACCTGACGAATATTCACTGCTTTAGCTCATGAAATCATGGTTTAGGAATTTTTTTTTTGAATAATGCCCCATCACTTCAAAATCAAGTAGTGTACATTTCTTTTCCCTTTATCAGAAATAAAGTACTAAAATATTTCTGCATATGGGCTTTTCCATGGAAAACGGTCATTTTGTCCGCCCGTGGCGGGGCAAGAGGTTTAATTGTTCGTGGAATGGCCCATATGTGAAACATAA
Source organism: Uloborus diversus (assembly GCF_026930045.1). Taxonomy (NCBI): domain Eukaryota; kingdom Metazoa; phylum Arthropoda; class Arachnida; order Araneae; family Uloboridae; genus Uloborus; species Uloborus diversus. Next base: position 29,394,762 of record NC_072732.1, read on the forward strand.
AATGAAATACTAAATCATCATTAAATTTACTTAATGATGGGTAACCTTTGGCATCGACAGTGAACTGATTTTCATTCATATATTATGAAAGATGTTTTTCAATATAGAAAAACTTTGCAGTTTTGTGTCAGGCATTTTTTTAGGGGGGAGGGAGGATTCTGATATAAAAAAAAGCCTATCAACCCAGAGAAAATACCTCCCCCCCCAATCAGTGGATAAACTGTTTTGTAGTCATTTTCTTTTAAGAAATCTAAGGAAAGAAGTTACTGATGCTAACTTATTTAACAAAAATCTTTATAATCTTATTTTACGAAAGAAAAAAGAAAAAACCCAGCTGTTCATTTCATAAAGAGTGTTCATTGATTGGTCGGTCTATCCTATTTCTCCAATCAAAGCTCGAAAATGAGGAAGTCCCCTTTGGAAAATCTCCCATAAGGATCAATGTTTCTCATTTAACTGACAATCACAATCTTCAGTGGGGATAAGTGTTAATCCTCATGCTTTACGCTAAAAGGTAAGCAGTACTCGAGGGAATAATAAGAATAATATTACTGGGAGCAAGCTTAATCTTTTAGTAGATGAAGTGCCAGGACTGCATCTTTTAAGTATTTCATTCATAAATGCGTATTTTTGGTCTAGTCAGCAGTGGTTTGTGAAAACAATGTAGGTACATTTGTTTCGTATGATCCAAAACGAAAAAAAAAGAAAAAATAAAATAAAAGCAACGTTAAATAATCATTTAAAACTGATGTCATTTTAACACAGCCTCAAGATAGGGCAATACGAATTCGAGTTTCACTTGTTTCCTTTCTTTTTTTTCTTTTGTTTTGTCTATCGTTCTTTTTTTATCCATAAATAACGTTTCACTGGCTAATTGGATTTGGATTCTTCTTCGTTCTTGAGTGCTATATTGTGGTACAATACATGCTCTACCTTTTCTGGACAATATAGTCCCTTTTGGACTATATAAAGGGTGTTTGTTTTAGAGGTAGAGAACTTTATGTTCAAATAAAACCCAGTTAAATGTTGTTAATTGCCATGAATGTTGCTTTATTCGAAAGATTATTCTTTGCCATTTTTATTTAATTATGATTTCTGGCATATAGCAACCTCGGCTGGCTCGGAGAAAGTCCATTCGGAAAGTCCAATTTTCTCACTTTTTGCAGCAATGGAGGCCGTATGTCAGTGATAAGGTGGCCAATGTTCTCTTCCAAGGCGTCAATCGTCTGTGGCTTATCGGTGTAGACCAGAGACTTCATATAGCCCCACAAAAGCCAGCGGTGTTAAATCGCATGATCTTGCAGGCCAATTCACAGGTCCATTGCGCGAAATTATTCATTCACCGAACGTTTCTTTCAATAAATCAATTGTGACACGCGCTCTGTGGCATGTTGCACCGTCTTGTTGTCTATTCATGATGCTGTGGCAAAACCAAACTGAACACAAAACAAGTGACAGCTATCAAAATGGCACACATATCAAACAGTGTTGCCAACTTAAAGTTCTATACCTCTAAAAAAACACCCTTTAATATTAAACTTACACGATGTTTTACTTACAGTAAAGTATCCTCGTTTTGTCAATAAAAGCTTATTACCCAACATTAATCTCGATTTTTGCAAAATGATAATACTATAAGTAAAAGTAGAAAAAATGACATTCAAAATATTGAACTATAAGGTTACACTGAATATACATTCACTTCGAACCATATTTTTAATGAAATGGAAAGTTTCAAGCAGATTTCATTCACCTTCGGCAGCATCTAGCAACAACATGAATCTCAATTCCGTATTTCCTTAAAACTTCATCTCCAAGTATTTAGACATACAGATAGGTGAAAAGCTCTGCATTCCGTGCATCCAGTTTTTTAGATGAAGTGCAGCCCTATTCCTTTTACACTTGTCAAACAGAACATAACTGAACATTCATTCGAGTTCACAAAGGATCAAAACCTGCATGGATCTGGGCTTTCTCTATTACTATCCACAGTAATGAATCTCATTTAGTTCGAAGGAGCCAGGATGACAGAAAGTCAGGATCTCTATCTGGGAAGACACTCAATTCCTCGCCACAGTCAGAGAGAAGAAGACGGAGGAAAAAAAAGAAAAGGTACGGAAAGAGAAAAGAAAACTGGAAGAAAGATTGGGGTGTGGCCGATCCCAGAGAGTGAAAAAAAGACGAGTGTCTACTGATCCAATTAATTAACGATGAGGGATTGAGTGGCTGCAGAAAGGGGAGGAAGCTTTCCAAAAGTCGTTCGGAGAACGCAGACACGTAATTTGATTTAAGCTCAAGAATTCCTTGTGAAAAAATTTTATCGTGTTGGTTCTGGAATAGTGACTTTTCCTTCAGTTTCCTTAAACCATAAATTCCTTTGGGAAGATTATAACTGTCCTACTGTCTAACACATATTCCTTTGTTTGTTTTTATTTAGTTATTTGTGTTGCCTTTTTTTTCATTTTTAACATGAAATATTTTCTTAATTGAACTAATGTAGAATGGAAAAAATCTCTAGAATTAGAATTATTAGCGAAAAAAATATATTTTATTGATAGGTTAATGAAAAGTTCAGTTTTTCTAATTATTTATTACGCTGCAAAATACGGGTGAAAAAAAACATTCTCTTGTTAAATACTACATCGATGACCAGTATGTCTTAGAACTACCTGCCATCGAATTAATGAAGTATGAGTGCACGTTTATGAATGGTATTTTTTTAAACCTAGGTCAACATTCATGAAAATTTTCTTCATAAAATATCACACAATTACTGGTCAAAGTGTTAAGAAGTCTATACAAATGTTAAGGTAACTTCGAAGTTTTTTTAGTAACTGTAAATATTTGGACCCTGCTGATTGGCTACCACGTAAAAACGTCAACCACTTCCTCCATAATTAGCTTTATGTGCTCTTATTGTTGTTTCATTTCGAAACAAGATCTTTATATGTTATCTGAAGGGGGAGAAGGGAGTTATCAAAACAAACAAAGGGAGTTATTCAAACGTGAATTATGCTGGCCAATCATATGTCTCAAAACTATTACAAGGTCCTTAGCTGAGTAAAGGTTGTTTAGATGCAGGATTGGTGCCGTAACTTACAACTTTTTACTAAGATTTTTCCTTTACTTCACGAGTGAAGCTGCTTAATGCTTACGGACTCATACTGGAGTGTTAAGTTAATTTAAACTACCAGTGTGAATGTAATCTCAACTTGAATGAGCGGGCATCTACCTCCAGTTCGGTTATGGCTGTTATGTTTCTAATGTGCCCGAAAAAAGGGATGAATTACACCCTCAGAATGCCAGAATCGGGTTGTCGGAATATACGCAATGCCATGCTTAGTTTTACAAATAGAGCTTCACATTTTTATAATTTTTTATGAACATGTATGAGCAATTATATGTGTCAATGTGTTTGTGAGTGTCTATCTAAGCTATTGAACTCCGAGGAAAAACTTCGTAATACAAATTCTTTTCGGATATCTAAACTGCGAGCATAGTCATTTACGTCTTTGGACATGAACCAGATAACTTTGCCTCCAGCCACGTTGCACTCTCCTCAAAATACTTTCCTAAACTGTTTAATTATACATTTAAACGAAATAATATGAACCATTTGACTAAACAAGTAAGAATTCAGCGGCCCAAAAAAAGCAGAAGTCTCTATAACTTCACTTCATTTCCTCCACCGAATGCTTTTTGCGTAAAACTTTCCGACCACATTCTGGGGATAAAAAGTGACAGCTAAAATTAGCCCATCCACTCCCTTCCACCCCCTATAATTGCTTTTCCTCTCCATAAGTAATTTAACACGAAATAATTGAAAACAACTATCAGATTATAACGAAAAATTGCCGTCTCCCTTCTCAAACTAAAGCAATTAAAGATGTATTTTTCCAATAGCGTAAATGGAAAAGATTGCGGACGCAACTTGCTTGTCGTTATTTCTCCTCTTCCCATTTTCTTTTTGCGCTCTTCTTTCTTTCTTCTATTCCCCCTGTGCTCTTCCGTTAATTACTTATATATTTCAAACGATAAAGTGTTTTCCTCTTGCAACGGATACTATCCTGAATTAATTGCAATTTACGTTTGTGTTTTAAGTTTTCTGGCTCGCGTTGATACGCCTTCCGCTTTAATGGTAAATTGCACGCACTGCCGTGGACTTGGCAGGTTTTGAAAAGTAGAGGGGAACGTATTAGGCTCTAGGGGAATTGAAAATGCAACTCATTTTCGGTGATTTTTTAAATTTCTCTTTAGTCTTGCTGAGAGCTGGATTCCCGTTTGCTTATATTTGCAACAAGAGCTTTTTATTTAGTGATTTCCTTCAGTTTGGGTATTTTTTCTCTCTGAACTTTTTTTTTTACTTATAAGTTTGTTTTGTTAATTGATACGCACTGTGAAAAATTATTTCTGTTTGTGGTAATGGAATTTTATAAGCTTAAATTGATTTTTTGCCTTAAATTTCGTTTAATGCGTCGCTTTTAAATTGTATTTCATTGTGCTTTTATTTTTATAAATACAATTTGATTTGTTGAAGCTAAATCTTTCCACACAAGGAAGTTTTATTGTGAATTTTTTACTCAGTTTGGTACACTGCTTTGTAAAAGTTGCTTAAACAAATTAACAAAAAAAAAAATGTACCTAAATTAAAAAAGTACGAAAAATAGGTAAAAAATACATCATTTTATTTCATTGATAAAAAAAATTGGTCACATTTCTGTAATGTTGATTGGTCAAGGCTTACACACTCAAAATATAACAGTTGCCAAACCTGAAAGTTTTTGTGAATAAACATAATATTATTTTTAGGGAATAATAATATGTTCTGCGCATTTTTATGCTAGACTCATAGTTAAAAATGTTTGCCCATCTACTAAAAGTCTTTATTGTTTATTTTTTTGAACTTCAAAGCTGTTCTTGACAATAAACATTCTCCATTTGCTCACTCATAATATATGTAGAAATATGTTTTTACATTCTAGCAGAACAAAAGCATGCAATTGTTTCATTCCAGGATGAAGTTAAAAAAGTTTGAAGAAAAACGTCATTACCATTGATCGACTAAACAAAAATTTCATAATATTTAAATCATGACTGAAAAAAAAAGAGTCATATTAGAAAATTACTTTTATACAACAAACTATCGTCTGCATGTTATTTCATATGACAAATATAGCGCTTTCCTTTCACTTAACTTCGAAGGTTTGGCTGGTAAATTTCTGGACGAAACTAACCAGTAAATTCGCTACTGCTAAGTTTACGAAGAAATAAATTTTGGTTCTTTTCTTATCAGCTTTTTGTTTCTTTCTAGAACCAGAAAACTAAAAATATGTTCAGTAGGCTCGCATTTTTCTTGATTTGTCCTTTTATTGCTATTGGTTTTGTGCGTAAGAAGTTCTAGTTTTTCTCGTAAGTGATAATGTTTAAAATTGATTTTTCGATAAAATTACTTGAAAAAAATCAAGTTAAGAAATCCTTTTTGTAATTGTTCTGCGCCATAAACACTTTTTGATAGTGTTAAGTAAGAAATAACAACGTCAAAAAGAGCAACTTGCAGATTACTGCATGCACGTGTTTCGGTGTTATAAGGAACGCCTTTATCAATGCAAAAATTAAATGAGTCATTACTTACTTCACTTTTCAGGACAAAGCTATCTATTTATCTCACTTTTTCGATAGAGTTTGCTCGAAGTAAATCCATCTGTTATATCACGATTTATATTGAATTAAGCTCTTCTTAAGTTCCTATTATTAAGTTTTTTGAACTTCAAGGCTTAAAATAAAACTTCAAGTAAAATAGCAACATGGGAAAGAAATGTCTTTGCCAAGGTCTTTCGGGGAAAAACTGCTTCGTTCTGGTTTTCAAGTTTTTGAAAGTTAACAGGGAAGGGGGCAGACAGACAGTTCTCACAAACCGACAGACACACATGTTCCCCACATTATTTTTAAATATTTTGCCTTAAAATTCTCCTGAATTTTGTATTATTTACTAAGGTTTCTTTTGTTTTTAATGGCATTTTTAAAATACTTTCAGCCTCTTTTTATTGCCCCATATTTTTCTCCCCTTTAACAGAATTAAGGTGGAGGAACCATCATTTTAAAATTTTCAAATTTTCGACGGTTATTACTTTGATTAAAAAAAACTTGAAAGTGATTTAAATTCTATTAATCATTGAAAGTAAACTGTGTCCAGAGAAAATTTCATAATTGAAGCATTTTTTTTTTACCCTACGCTCGCAATCCGCAAAAGAAACAAGTAATTGAATTCCTATTTTCAAACACTTATCCACCATTTTATCTCACTTTGCCAGCTCCATTCATAAAAAGCATAACAAAGAAGGCAAAGAAAAAAAAATCTATCAGAGCACCTTTCTCGAAGATTGACTTGCCTTTTACCTCACAAAAAGTGAAAAAGCAGCGACAAAATTAGTTTTACCCCCTCCGAGTGCCTTCTCCTGCCGCGACAGCTTCCATATTTGCGGCCGCCGTAACCATGGCAACCGTTCCTTAAACCTTGGGGGCATCGTGTATACGCAAGAACACGGGAGGGTCTTATATAAACTTTCCTGCCGAGACACTTTTCGGAAATCTTCCTCCGATCGCTCTGACTTATCGCACCCTTTCTTAGCTCGTCGCAGAGTGTTTGGGAGTTATTGAAAATACACGAGTGGCTGGCTGAAATAGAGCTGTACATCTCGAGTTGTAGATATGCGCGAGGAAATATGTGGCTCTAAAATTCCTACCGTTTCAGAATCCTTGAAAAATGTGCTGCATCTAAAACCCCATTCCTACAAATAGATGTTTTGAATGCATGTGCAGCGTTACATTCAAATGACCACATGTACGTTTCCTTACGCGTTTAAGCAATATCTTCTTTTAAAATAAATGCCAATTGCATATTGTCTTAATAAAATTCTTACTTTTATACTGTATAAAAATTCCCTTATATATATTTTCACCTTCATTTTTATTTTTTCTTTCCTTTTTTATTTTTCTATTTTTTAAAATGAGAGGAGGTAGATGCTTTTCATATTGTATCTAATGAAGGGTTTAATATCTTGATGGTCTTGGGTTTATCAACAGATCTATTTCAAGCAAATCTAAAGAAGTTCTTCTGCCTTTATATAGAAGTTTGGTAAGACCTCATTTGGAGTATGCTGTTCAGTTTTGGTCTCCTTATCTTAAGAAAGATCTTAATGTATTGGAAAAGGTTCAAAGGCGGGCTACAAGGCTAATAAATGGACTTTCTCACTTAGACTATGATTCCAGGCTTAGAAGGCTAAAAATGTATAGTCTTGAGCAAAGAAGAGACCGAGGGGACATGATTCAGTTGTTTAAATTTATTAAAATGAAAGATGTTACAGGGCTGAAGTTTAGCACTGGAAATAGGACAAGGGGTCATTGTTTTAAGCTATTTAAATCTCAGGCTAACATGGATCTTAGGAAAAATTATTATTATAGCAGGGTAGTGGAATCTTGGAACAGCTTACCGGAAGAGGTGGTAATGAGCAAGGGAGTAGATAGTTTTAAGAGGGCCATTGATCTTCACTGGGGATTGTAAATTGACTTGGACCAGTACAGCTGGGCCCAGAGCCTGTTTCTGGTCGTCACTTTTGTATTTGTATTGTATTTGTATATGCATTAGTATGAAACTCTATTAATATCAGATTTCAGTATTCATTTGAATTAGAATGTTAATTAATAGGGAGTTCATTAAATATTAAATCGATTTTTTATCATTAAAACAATGTTTTTATTTAAGCAAATTTATGTATTCTTCCGATTTTAAAATATAACCCATAAAATATTAAATTAAATATTAAATTATACTTTTATGCAACTTTAATGATAAAGATAACTTTAATGAATTACCCCTCCCACCCCGCCTTCAAGCACTTTTAAAATGAACTACTATTATGTACTCCTTTAATACGAGTTCTACTTATGGGCTCTATATAATTTCCATTACATAATTGATAAACAATTTTTTTCTTTTTGTTGTTCTTAAAGACACTTGGTTCCATTTTCAATTTTTCATAAGGCTCATTATGAATAAGATATAATTCTTTTTAGCTGAATATTACAGTGTTTAAATTCTTCAAAATTTCAAAAAGTAGGAATTCTATTGAAGACTTAAATAAATGATTTCCTATCATTAAAATAATGCTTCTTTTTATTCTAATGTATGTATTTTTCCAGACTAAAAATGTTAGGCATAAAACGTTAAATTTTACGTAAAATTGCATGCTTACTCAATTTTAATGATAAAATCTCACCTAACTCAAACAATTATTGCATTGATTAATGTATCTCTTGGTTTGATTTGTAATTTCATAGCATAATCTATATAAAACCAAAGTGCGTCTGTCTTTATGTCTCCAACCTTATATCCACTGGACTGGCAATATCTATCAGATCAATACAGTTGAATACACGACGCCCAGGGAAGCGATTCCGCCCTGTCTCGCCCCCTAAACCATAAGAGGTCGGAGAATAGGGGCCGTAAATCCAGTCCTGATTATGTCATGAGGAAACCCAAGAATGTCCTGACAAACTAAGAAGCATTAAAATCACTAATTGCCACCTGCTGCAGGCGGCATTGAGCTATCACAGGTGGCAAACGGGGATTGGCAAGTGAAACGAGCAGGGACCAATACCCCCTAGTCTATATAAAAAAAGAAAATGGAAGGCATTATCTTTTAATTGTTCTGAAAAAGAAAATGTTGGTTCAATGAAACTAGCGTTAAAACGTATGAAGTACATACAATACGATGTATGCTGAGATAGTTCTGCATTAAAATGAAATTGGAAGCGAGAATACATAGCATGATTTAGAAAATATAGTATAAGTAAAATTCATTATGTGAAATATCAACAAAGTAGCACATCTGCTGCATAAGAAATTTAGTGCATACTGTTATAAATTATAAGATTCATTTCCCGTTGCACTAACACGATTTGTATTGAGAAGAACATGTTTGTTAAACAATATAAAATCAAACTGCGTTTTTTATTCAGAATATAATCAGAATGTGTATCAAAATGAACTTAAAAAGTTATATCAATAAATCTCACCCAAGGATTTACCTGATGATTGTGGTAGAATAGAGCTTAATTGAAGGATTATTGCATGTATTCATATTAAATAACTGTAATTAGTATGGAACTATACTAAACATAATTAAACCAAGATATTTCTTTTAGTAATATACATTTAAGTTAGTCTACCTAATCAATATTGTGTTTGTAAATAGTTCCCACTAAAAAGGTACTTTTCAGATGATTAGACGTATTTATTGCACAATCAGCAAATAAATTTAAAAAAAAAACTATTTTATAAAAATTATTTAATCCCATTTTTTTAATTACAAAGTAAGAGGGATTCACTTTGTAAATCTAAGATTTAAACACGTCTTGTAGAATGTTGAAACTATTTGTCATGGAATAATTTACTTATCATCGAATTATAAAGGGCATTGTTGAGATATTTTTTTTTCTTTTTTTTCGTTTTCAAATTTTAGCCTCGTAGAATTTGGTTCTTACCGAATTAAGATGAGAAAATTGACGTGAAGTAAGGGATGGGTTCAGGTTCAGGTGAATTTCAGAATTTCGATCAATAAAATAACAGAAATTTCTAGCTCGTTGGAAAGATAATCTGATAACTTAGAGTTTCTGTGTAAATTATTACATTAACTAAATACTATTTTATTGAATGTTTAATGATATTTCAACTCACGTAATATTAATTATTGCGATTTTAAAAATATTTTTAAGGTTTCCATATTGTAAACCTTGGTTTTAACGTCAATCTGTTTGTCAAACTAACTGTTTAACGAAAATATCATCAAAAGTTCGTTTTCTCTTACATTTCTCTCTAACACTTAGTAAACGTTTTTTAATTATATTTACACCAAATGAATCTCATTTAATGATAAATTGTCTCATTAATTTAGTCCACATAAGGAAAATGGATTTAATTTTCCAACCGTCGTAGCCTAATTGAAAGGAGACGGCTCTTCGAAATTGCAAAATTATATTTCAAACAAATTGGCGAAAACAATTTATAAACTCTAATAGCGCAACACGAAATTCATTCACTCTGAATTTGGCGCACGGCGATTTAAAATGGTAACTTAAAAACACCCAATCGCTGGCGCGGAATCCTTCCCAAAACAATCTTTCAGGGAACAACTTCTTCTTGAATGGCCGTTCCAAAATGATGCTTTCGCAATGTATTTAAGACTAAAGAGAAAGAAAAAAATCTCTGTATTCCCCTTTTCTTTTGAGACCGTTTAAAATGTTCCAAAAGATAGGATCGTCTGCATAATAACCATGGGAATCTGACCATCTGCTGCCTCGCAGTTCACTTCAATTCGCTCCTCAAATTATCCAGCTGCGAATAGGGGTTGCTCTGGAACAATTAAAAGGGACGGGAGTACACAGGGTACAAGTATCTCCGGGGCGCAACAACCGCCCTAGCTTGCGGTCTGCTTTCGATGTAATGGTCCGAGTTTGAGTCAAGTTGAATCACGAAATACTCGCATTAAGCCCCCTTTTGCACTTGGTTTTATTTTTGTTGGGTGTTGCTGCAATGCCGGCTAAGTAACGACGCCATTGCAGGCCACAATCATGATAAAGTAAGTGGTTGTACTTTCGTCAGAGGGGAATTTCTGGAATCTGGAACGCATTATGGAGAAAATACGAAGCCATGTTTTACATACAGGACTCTCCATAAGTTCTAAGATTAACATAGCATTTCTGATATAAAATGAAACATTTTTTTATCTTAGCTATGTTTGAGCTATTAGAAATAAATGAAACAGATATCTATTAAATGTTCCATACTTCAAATCATTTCGGACCTGTCCAAAATCTATAGAGTTTTTTTTTTTTTGGCATGCAAAATTATTAGTAGTAAAAATGAATTTCCTATGAATGCATAATTTCAGCACTACGTTTTGGTTGATTCTACAACAGAGAAAAAGGCATCCATAACCAGCAGTAAATGCATAAGCTTATTTATATACACAATAACAAGATTGTGTATGTGTGTTTGCTCCGCGCTTCCCAGGAAAACTCTAAGACCTAGAAAGATAAAATTTGTTATGCGTGGGAAATTTTTGGTGACGTTAGTGCCGATTGAAACTCAATTTTTGATAAGTTAATTTTAAAAAATGTTATTTAATATTTTAAGTGATTTTCGGAAAATTTTAGCACTTTTCACTCCTCAGATCGTGGATTAATTGAGTCACAGATTTTTTTTTCATACCTGAATGCAGAAGTTCAATTTTATTTATGATAAAAAAAACTTCAAAAATCGAATAATTTTCGTATGTTTTATAAATTTTTGAAAAAACTTTTATTTCGCATTTTTCCCTGGATTTATTTGTTTGTATAAACTCATTCCGCAAAAAGTATAAAAGTCTTTCATAAACTATGAGAAAAAATTATAACATTTCAACCTCTTCAGAATATAAAGTTCGCCAAAATATGCACCGTGACTAATACCGTAATGTAAACAATTCATTTTGAAGTGATGGATTACTTTAAGTTTATTTAAATTATGCTGTAATGAAACATTTCAACACCAACCATAAACAATAAAATATAATACGAACGGAAGTGATGTCATCATTGAGCCACAATAGGGAAGTTTTCGATTTTTCAAGTTTATTTTTAAATGACAGAGTAACATGTATAAACATCATAGGTGAAAAAAATTTTGCGATACGATAAGTAGTTTTTTTTAAATTAATTTTTAAAGTTCAAGCTCTTGTGACGTCAAATGGCATAGGAAGTGACGTCATGCCCTCTTCCGATAGGGGAGAAGCCGAAGGTCACGCATTCGACTTCGAAGACGAAACGTAAAAGACTTATCTCCTCGCATTTAACTCCTCGCGTTTCTGGAACGTTAAACCTCTCATCCTCTCGGAAATATTCGAATATCCTCATTGATGTTACATGAGGAAGATTATTTAGACTGTGCTTTAACGAATCCGGTTTCCATAGAGTGTTCAAAAGGATTATTGAATTTCTAAAAAATAAAAATATCAGCGCGCTCAAAATGTTCCTAGCGAAAACAAGGGATCTTCGGCGGAAGGCTGCCCATTCGCGCCCTGTGACGTAGGCTAGTGACGTTTCAGAAACGCGCACTTTTGCGCGTGGATTTTTAAAAATTCATTAAAAATCAACCACGGTGTTTTAAAATTCGGCGATGGTGAATTTTTTAGTTTTGAGGGTCAGTTAACAATATCCAATAGCCAAAATATGAACATTTAATAGGTTGCATCTTCCCTATGCACAAAAAGTGAGATGCCAAATCCAGTGTCTGACTGGTGATTTTTGGTGAGATTTCCTTTACTCTCCTTTATAATGTCGAAAAAATCTATCGACTATCTACCGTCTTCTCTGCATCAGTTCATAACAGAACAGATATATATATATATATATATATTTTTCATGATTTCGATGAAGATTTGCTATTATCGTAATAGTTTAAGTGTAATCATATTATATTTTATTTAGCCTGATGAGTGGCAACACCAAACATTAGCAATGAAATTGAATGAAAATGGGAGTGACTTCCTCAAGTGACAGCAATTTAGTGTGTCTCCAATTTTTGCGTCAAAAGTACGATATCAAATCCAGTGTTAGTTGTGCGATGTTCTTTTCAATCCCCATGTTCGAGTTTCCCTAAGATCGAGCGGCAATCCCGGTAAAAATTCGTTACACTCCACGTCCTACTACATTTCAGCGTCGTTTTTGTAATGGTTTGTAACAGCACAGAAATTTAAAATGCATTTTTTTTTAAAATCATTACAAGTTTTTATGCAATTATTCGATGAAATTTGGCTATTATCGTAATGGTAACATATGATGGGAACTGATCGGAAGATTTTTCGAACCGACAGGTTCAAATCCATCCTTTAGAATTGGGGTAAAAGTAAATAAAGCTAATATCAAAAAATCATTAAAGAATGGAAATTTTTGAATTATAACTTCTTACGCAGGTACCGAAGTACGAGAGCATTTTTTGTCTTTCATTGATTTCAAAAATATGTTCATGTAATTGAGCTTTTCCTCTTATATGTACCATAATATTTTTATGCGTGACTTTTTTTGCTTGCGTTAAGCAATCGGTGTATAAAATGAAGAGATGTCCCATAAATTAGTAGCTGTCTCTTTATATAACCGATGGAGCACGCCACTATTCGACACAGTAGCATTATAATACTATTAAGTTAAGTGAAATGTAAGAGTTGCATTGTACTAGGATTATTGAATGATCTTTAACTTTCTTCATCGAAGAAAATGTTACAATTATTCTGTAAGTATAGGTGTTTAAAAAAAAGTTTGACACACACATTTAAGAAGGAGAAGGGGCTTAAAAGAAGACTTAACGAGTTGTTAAGACAAAAAAAAAAAAGTCAAAATGAATCAAGCAACTAAATACAAAGTTTGACAGTGGAATTAAAAACGGGGAAATATGTGTTTGTCGGTCTGATTTCCCATCCTACAATCTAACGCACTTCTCTCTCCCTCCTATTAACTTTTGATGGATTCGTTTGGTACAAGTGATTTTTTTAATGATAAAACAACCAATTTAAATGTTTTTATTTTTACCTTTGAATTTGGACAGTTCAAACATTTTTGACTTTAATGTCTACCAAGAAATTGAAGGCATTTATAAATATTGAACTAAATGTGGATTCGCCCCGAACAAAATTTGTTTGATGAGCTCGTGCTGTTTTTTTTTTTTTTTTTTTGATTTGGTTGTTTTAAAAAAATGTTTTAAGTAATTAAAAAATTTTAAACATTACAATTTTAGCACATTATAAATGTTTTCAAGCTGTAAAAAAATTCAGTACTGAATATTCTTTTAGCTTTTTTATTTTAATAAGAAAAAAAAAGGTTAAAATAAAAGCATTTTTTCGGAATCTGACCAATGACAAAAGATAGGTTGAATTCAAAAAAAAAAAAAAAAAATCTCTGTAGCAAAATGTGTTCATTTTTCCGAAACATTTCCAGAACGCTCGCATTGTTGTTTGTCTACGATCCACACTAACAAATTATTTTTCGCTGTGTTAGCAACTTACTGCGCTAATATCAAAAATTTTACTTCGAACATAAATTCTTTGTAGGAAGGTGGAATAATTTAATACACATGTAGAAACTGAATATTTATTTATGATATCTAAAAATAGTTTTCTTAATTTGAGACGTCACAGAACTCATAAAAGCATTTATTCTATTAAAATCCGACAGTATCTATTTGTCAATGTATCTTTTTACACCTAAAAAATGCTTCTAATTGGCTATTGCGTGGATGACGTCATCACAGATATCATGTTGATGGTAATCACGTGATAGTGATAACCCAAAAGGCTTGAAAAAAATACTAAAACTTGGCGACATTTGGCTAGTTTTCCCCCAAATTTGGCGAGAAACAAAAGTAATCAAAACTGATGCCAACAGGGTGATCTATTTTCTATTTATCTACAAGCTCATAGACTCCTAGAAAATAATACGTCAACACTATTTGAGGCGCAAGTTGCTAGTTTTTAATGATTTTTTGTGTCTTTAAAATATGTAAAAATTTCTTAAAACCATTTTTAAAATAGTTTACATGTTTGATTCTGTCAAAAAAGTCGAGTTTCATGATCTTAGTGAGATTGATGATAGCACGACCGCCTGTGTATACAGACAGGTAAATTTGTGATCAAAGGGGGGGGGGGTCGATATTTTTCTAACGTTGATTATTGTAAAAGTTTATTTTGAAAAAAATATTAAACCCTTTTTTTTAATCGTTTGCCCAATAAAATTTTTAGAAAATAATTTTTCATTCGAATTATGAACGTCTTACTCATTTATATCTTAATAATACATATTAATCACAAAGTGAAACAAACAGATCCAGCTCATAGTCAACGTTTTAACAACATTTAAGGTAAAAAATGGATTCAAAAGTGCATCAAATGTGCACGAGGGTATTATTGCACTTTTAAAACAATTAGTAAACCTGTAATCCTATTTTTTCAACTATTAACCTTGAAGTGTCCTCTACTAAAGCAATGGCCACTACTGCTATGTTTACCTTACTTTCAAGAAATTACTCGCAGACATGTGCGACTTCTTGAAGTACAGAATTATCTACAATTAACATTTTTAAACAAAAGATTTAAATGCTTTAACTATAGGCGAGTTTCTGGCATTTTATAGAACATTCACCGTACTTAAGATTTCTTTGAAACAACAGTTGACGTATTTTAACTCAAAATAGTTAAAACGGTATAATTAGTCAAAAGTTTAGAAGAAAGTACGCAAGCAATATATAAAAATATTCATACACGTCTGAGAAAAACTAAATGTATGCAACATTGAAAAGTGTAGTCTCTAAATAACAAGAAATTATTATGTCAAGCAGAGTATGGATAAGAGAAGATTTTGAAATTATTTCATGCAATTATTCTTGCTGAACTTAATGAAATGAAACCAAATATGTCTGACTCAATTGGCTCAGCATTTCCAGGCCGTACTACTTGCTCGTGGTGCTACTTTCTCCAGTTGTGCCTGATTATATCGTTCTTCTTGCTTCTACGGTCCGACTTAAAGAATCATCAAGGAAACTCGAAACTTCGAATGTTTGTTCCCGCTTTTAAAAAGAATTGTAAAAACTTCCACTCGTAATGTTTTTTTCCAGGGCGCTGATGTTTCTTGATTAATTTTTTTTTCTTATTTGGCTTTCCATGCCGCTTTCGCGATTACAGATAATGACAGAGCAATTGATTTTGATTTCTAAAAAATATGGATTATGAATTTTTCTCGAAGTTTCAGCATCTGTTCGGAAATATAAGTCCGAATTAATGCGAGGAGTTCATTACTATTTCTCCGACCACACAAACTGCAGTTTTCCTCGCGATATTGTAATTTAACTCAGCAGATTTAGGAAATCCCTATATTGCGTTTTCATAGCCGGCGAAGTCATTATCATCGGAAGTTTTTGATTCTTGTCGCGTGACTTTCTCAATTTGTTGCATTTATTCGGTTACATGTTTTTCATTAAAAGACATGAAGCGAAAAAAAAATCATTAGCTGCAACTTCATAAAAAGGGACATATTTATTTATTATCATTCGGAATTTCCTTTTGGAGAAGTCAAAAAGCAAGAATTAAACGAATCTTTTAGGTTTTTAAGAATAGAGAGAATGAATATTTCTCTCTATCCGCATAGATATAGCTATTTCTTTTCGTAAATGATTATGATTAAATTTGCAAGTTTTTTCTTTGTACAATTTATTTTTTAAATAATTTCTCATTTTAAAATTTAAGTTAGAATTTAAAAATATTTACATGAATTATTGTGGTTTTTTTCAGTATTGTATAAGATTAAAATTATTTTTGTATTGTAAGGAAAAATGACTCATTTCAATAAATATCATAAATAAATTATTTTTCATTTCGGAAGATATATTTGAGTTTTAGCAACATAACAATATTTTGTTTTACTGCTATATTTCAACATATATAACTATAAAACAGAAATGACATTTATAGGTGTTCCTTTTTTTTCTTCATACAAACTTCTACATTTTTTTCAATATACAACGTTTCTAGTATTTCATATTACTTTCTTTAAAGGATATAAAAGACGAGCTGATGTGTGCATCACATGACTTCCTTTTACTCCAATTTAAAGATAACAGTGCCTCGGAGTAGCAAAAAAGCACTTTAAATACTTTCATTCCAAGTCTGTTGCGAGCCGAAGCAAAGAAAACGTTTTATACAAATAAATTTTCAAAATATTGGCAGTTTAAATGTGATTCAATGGTTAACTCTCTAAATATGGCCAGATTAAAACCTGATTTAAAAAAAAAACGCCAAATTCGTCGCCAAGTTGGCGACAAAACTTGGCGACCAAATACTTGGCGATATATTGCCAAGTATTTGCCAAGTTATACCACCACTTGAGTTTACATTGAAATTAACAATGATTTTACCCGCCAAAAGGTGTAAGAGACCCCCTTTGGAACATCCGAATACAACCAAAAGAGAAGGTGCACAACTAGACCTCACTTGGAGTCGTTGTAATTAACTCGGGGATCGTCAAAACGGATTCTTCAGGTGTCTATACGTTCTTAGGCATGTATCCACATGTGGTCGGGTTGGAAAAAAAATCAATATTCATTCGGGGGCGAGCAAAATGGAAATTAAGGCCGATTTTTGAGTAAAAATTTTTTCGCGAATACAATACTTCCTTTTTTCTAAAAGGAAGTAATTAAGGTAGAAAAGCGCACATATAACAATACAACAGAAGTGGCATTCGCGGATGATCATGAAATTTTTTTACATGTTTACATGTTTTTTTACATGTTTTTTTACATGTTTACAAGTTTTACATTTTTTCCAAAATGTATCGTTTCCATTGTTTCATATTATTTTCTTTAGAGGTTGTTTTCAGAGTACATGCATCTGTTCATATAGTTTCCTTTTTATAGCTCCTCTATTTTTAATTTTCTTATTATTTCCCCTTATTCTCATAAAAGTTTTTTCTTATTATTTCAAAGCAAAAAATTTTAGAGAGAAAAAAAATCGTTGCTCAAATTTCCACTACAGGTATTTTTCATCAAAGCTAGTTTATATCATATTTTTCTCTTTGTCCGAAGTGGCCCTAAGTGACAGGGTCTAATTTATCCGGAGTAACAATTTATGTGTTTTATTAGTTATTATTCTTTAGTTTTGGATCACAATACAATACTTTAGGAGTCTCTCTTGAGTTTTATGCAAGTAGCTACAATAAAGCTACTAAAGCCTGACTTAAAAGGTATCAAATCTCATTTACAGTTTAAAAGGCTTGAGAAATGATTTCGCTCAAATTAATCAAGGTCTCGTGAGAAAAGCTTATCTTTACTAATAATAAAGCTGAAAGTCTCTCTGTCCGGAGGATGTCTGTAGGATCTCTGTCCGGATCTCTGTCTGTCAGTATCTCTGTGACGCGCATAGCGCCTAGACCGTTCGGCCGATTTTCATGAAATTTGGCACAAAGTTAGTTTGTAGCATGGGGGTGTGCACCTCGAAGCGATTTTTCGAAAATTCGATGTGGTTCTTTTTCATTTCCAATTTTAAGAACAAAACTATCATAGATGGACGAGTAAATTACAAAATTATCATAACGTGGAACCTTAACAAGGGCACAAGCGAATTGGCGAGATACGAAATCATCATAACGTGGAACCGTAACATGGGTACAAGTCAATTGGCGAGAAAATTCACCATACATTATTTGTAAATATACAGGCGAACCAAAAGACCTTTTAATTTTTCTATTACGGGCAAAGTCGTGCTGGTACCACTAGTATCGTGAATAATCGCGGAATGAACTAAATTCTACAGCCCTTTCAGCCACAAAATCACAAAGCATAGACCCGTGAACCTCAGACAACAAAAAGCAAACCAAGGAGGAACACCGGCCCTCAGGTAACAAATGAAGCTTGTAACGCAGAAGCACTTTATGCTTCGGACAACACCAGATATATTTCAGGCCCTCCAAATTCGCTTCGTCCAATATTTCATCTCATTTTCGTGCTTAACCACCATTATTACAGGCACCGTATTTCCTAACGGACAGCCATCTTGATTGTTTTGAGTTGACTCGGTTGTCATGGTGATAGTCATACGTCGTGGGTCGCAATACCGACGGCAGGACGGTGCGGAGGGGGGGATTTATGCTTGGATGGGAGGGTGGATTTTTTTTTCCAATTTTTTCCAATGTCGTCATCCTGTTGCAGCATGACTGGATCTGGACTGGATCAATGACTGACTGTTGTAGGAAGGAATAGCGAATATTTCGAGAATCGAAGAAACTCAAAGTTGTAGTATTAGCGTCATTTTATTCTTCTTTAAGAATAATGTCCGATAGATTTGCGTCATGAACCACTCTAGATGGAGAGGTAGCCTACGTGGAGTGGCTGCCCAGACAAGAAGTTTGCAACTTTTTCCTCAAAGCCCTTAAGGTTTTAAAACTAAAACTGCTGCATTGAATTAAAGAAGCATAAAAATGGATGAACTATTAATTATGAAATCTCTCATTTATTATTCAACAAATATTTTTTTAACCAAATTTTCCACTTGCCGATTTTTACTTCCTTTTTCGAAAAAGGAAGTATTGTATTCGCGAAAAAATTTTCACCCAAAAATTGGCCTTAATTTCCATTTTGCTCACCCCCAAATGAATGTTGAGTTTTTTTTTTTTTTTTCAAATCGACCATACGTGGATATGTGCCTAGGAACGTGCAGACAGCCGAAATATCCATTTTGACGATCCCCGAGTAATTACGACGAGTTTTCTCGTGACGTCTGTATGTACTTATGTATGTGCGTATGTGTGTATGTATGTCGCATAACTCAAGAACGGAATGTCATAGAAAGTTAAAATTTGGTACGTAGACTCTTAGTGGGGTCTAGTTGTGCACCTTCCTTTTTGGTTGCATTCGTATGCTCCATAGGGGGTCTTTTGCCCCTTTTTGGGGGGAAATCATTGTTCCAAGTTTTGATTGGCGATATATATTCAATTGGCGATATATAGCCAAAAGACTGGCGATATATCACCTAGTGTCCGCGAAATTATAACACCACTTGAGTTTACATCGAAATTAACAATGTTTTCCCCACAAAAAGGGGCAAAAGACCCCATTTGGAGCATCCGAATGCAACCAAAAAAGAAGGTGCACAACTAGACCCCACTAAGAGTCTAAGTACCAAATTTCAACTTTCTAGAACATTCCGTTCTTGAGTTATGCGACATACATAGACACATACGCACATACATACGTATATACAGACGTCATGAGAAAACTCGTTGTAATTAACTCTGGGATCGTCAAAATGGATATTTCGGGTGTATGTATGTTCCTAGGCATATACCCACGTGTGGTCGGGTTGAAAAAAATACTTAACATTCATTCGGGGGTGAGCAAAATGGAAATTAAGGCCGATTTTTGAGTGAAATTTTTCTCGTGAATACAATACTTCCTTTTTTTGTAAAAGGAAGTAAAAATGGTACTGTCATGCACTCTTTCTAACAATAAATAATATTCAGGTCTAAAAGCTAAAAATATATTTTTAAAAGATGGCTTTCAGGTGAAAAATAATGTATTTTGAGATATTTTGGCTTGTCTTTTTTAAGATCATATTCCGAATACGAATAAAAATCTTTTACTCTAATTTCAAAAGTTTCAGATTACATTGGTTTAAATAAAAGAGCTCGTCTCGTAAACATCATTTAAAGACTAAAAAAATGGCTCGTCTTGCAGAAGAAGTAAAGAAGCATCATTACTAGGAAGCAATGAAATGCAATTAATTTTCTACAATAAATATAATTTTTTCCGCTCCGCTAGATAATTTTTAAAAACTAATGTTTGTTTCCCCGAAAGAAAAAAAAAATTCCAAATATTTTTGAAATTGTATGATTAAAAACAACGTATAATTGTTCTTCCGAACAAAGCTGTTTCAATAGATAGGGAGGATTTTTCTTTGAAATACAAAATGACTACATGCGTAATTACAACACAACAAAAGCCAATAACATACGAACTCGAATACAGTAGAAGAAAGGCGGCGGTTTTTCCCCTCCAAGTTTTTTTCTTTTTTTAATTCTTGCGTATATTTTTAATAACTTTTTTGTTCAATTTTACGCTAATCAATTTCGGCGAGAGAGATATTAATGAGTATCTGTGTTTTTTTTTTCTCTCTCTTCAGCTCCCTGTTCGAGATAATTTCAATAAAAGATGTTTCTTTTGGCCAGCTGTTGCTGAAATCAGTAGCGTCTTGAATGCTGCTTGAATATGCTCGAAATAAATTTTTTTCAGTTCTCTCAGATTTATTATTTGTCACAAGGCGTATTATGAAAAATATCTGGCATTCCACTGTTAAATTGTTTATGAATGAAAACACAAATTTGCCGAGGAATGGCTTTAGAAAGCAAGCTCATATAATGTTTCGAGGGATGTATAAAAATAGCATCACAAAAATATCTTTTTGGTCCTTAGTAAAGTTTGGAATATTATTTTATGAGCAGAATAATGACGAGGGGATCATGATTGCTTTCTTTTATGCTTTGATACTTATTATTTATGTAGTTGTTTGCGCGTGTGCGGTTTTATTTTGCTTCTTGGGGAAATATTTTTTTTTCTAGAACTTTCGTTGTTTTAATTAGAAACGACCTTTTGACTTATAGATTTAAGTAAATAACAACGAATTGCATTTCAAATGCTAATAAACTATGACAATAATTTTTTAAACGAATTATTTTATTTAGGTATTCGATTATAAAATAGTATTCAAAAATAATTCGTGATTAACCCTTTCTCTTCGTGCTTTTTTAATTTCCACCACTGTGCACTGAAGTGCATTTGTCTTAGAGTATAAATCACAACGTCTTGCGAAGACTAAGGGATTGCAACGGCAATTACTAGAAATTTGATATTTATCATATTTTTTCCTAGAAACTTGAAATTTGGCATAATTTTTTCCTAGAAACTTGAAATTTGGCATATTTTTTTTCCCTAGAAAATTGAAATTTGGCATATTTTTTCCCTAGAAACTTGAAATTTGGCATATTTTTTCCCTAGAAACTTGAAATTTGGCATATTTTTTTTCCGACATTGTGCACTTTATCTCACGATTTTTGACAGGTTCATTAGAAAACAAAATATATCTTTCTTTACGTTATTTTTAAAACTTTCTACTCCTCGAACTTATTATTGCTTTTTATTAAGTGTGTTGTTGGAAATTACAAAAATCAATTTTCATACTATTTTTTTTAATTTCCAATAATTAAATGTTATCAAGAACGAATTTCATTAAAAATATTGTTTTGAGTTTTGCTATGTAACTGCATATGTTGTACTTGTAGATTTAAACATTTTTACCGCTGCTATATTTATTTAAGCAGCTTCCAAAGGCAACTTTTTGGCGTATGAAGGTTCAAAAAATGTATGTATGTGTGTGTGTGTGTGTGTGAGAGAGAGAGAGAGAGAGAGGAAGCAATGCAAAAAATTGAAACATTTGATTCGTATTAGCTTTTGTTGTTTTTTGGTATAATTATTCTTAAATTTTGAAAATTTCGTATTGCTGCTTTTCCAAACCTTCTTCTGCGCATTATATGTATTTATTTTGAAGTCTTCTGTGCATTATATATATTTATTTTGAAGAATTCAACCAATTGTTGATTTAGATTCATTTCTTTAACACACATTAAACTATATGAATAAACAGCATTGGTGCTCACTGCATTATTTATATTTTTTTAAACTTTTTTTCGTCCAAAAGACGTTTGGTTTGAGGTTTGCTATCATAAGACACTTTTTTGGTTTTGCTAAAATTGTGACAATAGTATAACATTCCATTTTGTGTAACTTTTATTTAGAGTGTTCCTCGAGACTTAAATAACATCCTCTGATGTAGCAAGTATTATCATTATACTAACGTTTTTCACAAAATGTCTTACCTTAACTGACATTATGTACTTTTTTCACATCTTTCAGAAAGTGTTTCTCGTTGATTAATAGCTACTGAATTTTCACTTGTTAATTATATTTTTCAAGTTAGACAAAGTATTTCTATTTCTTTGCTTTGATTTCTCAACACTTTTTTTTAATTATTATTAAAGAGAAGTATTATTGTAAAACTATGCAAAATATTTGATCTCTTTATAAGTATTTCTAAACACAAACTGGATGTAAAATGTATGTAAAAAATTACTTTTGAAGATTAATTTTCATAACAAAGCTCGGGAAGAAATTTATCTTTTGTACATTATTCCGCATATCAAGAAGTTGAAGTTAATTTTCTTCACGAACAACGTGCTGGAGTTTCGAAGAGAACACAAAAAAGTTAATTTTCATTAGCGCTGAGAAAATAAATAAATATTCAGTTGGGAGAACTCCTTTGAGAAAAATGGAAAAGAAGAATAAATGCATGGTTATGAAAACGCAACAACTCTTTTGATTCATGGCCGAGCATTATATTAAAAAAAATGCATTCGTAGAAAATGTATCAAGTGAAGATATCTAAGAGCCTTAAGAAAATGGAGAAGAGGGGGAAAAAATCTTCTCAAGAATAAAACAAGCAGATAAAGCACTTAAAAAACATTGGGGGGCTGGAAGGGGGGGAGCGAAATGTTAAACCATCCCTTGAATCTCAAACCGTGAAAATAGCTATAAGTGTTCAACGATAAATCCGATTTCCTGTGAGACGTACTGCGCGCACCACACGAAAAAACTTGTTGAAGGTGGAAAAAGGAAAAACTGTTGAAAACGGGGGAGAATAGCAAAAGCTTTTTTCAAATTCTCCGGGGATTTCCTCCCCGAGAGGAATCCTAGACTTTTCTATCTCGATGTTATGTATATACCTGGAAAGGAAATTTTATTTACTTATATATATTTCTTTGAACGTATCAATTTGAATTGGAAGATCGCTTTCGCATGTGCAAACGCTTTGTAACTTGTATGCTGAAAAGGACCATGAAAATACTTTTCTTTTTTACAACTGGATTTTTGTTGGATGTTTCTTGTCGAAACTAATGAGAATGCTGAAAGTTTAGATTTTTTTTTTCTTATTTATTTAATATTAGTGTTTGTCGGAAAAACTTTTGTCAGGAAGGTTTGAGAATTATTTTTATTTGCGTGAAAAATAACAATTGAAGTTGGTAAAATGCTTGAGAAAAAATTTAATAGCATAAAATGGGTATTTTCTAGAACTAAATTTTTGAAACAACTGAAAAAAAAGGGCAAGTTAAAAACATTGGGAAAATGTATTTTTAACTGAATAAGGAAGAAACACGTTGTTCGTAATAAAAGCTTGAGCAAAAATGATATATTTATCTATTGCACTACACAACGCTCTTCAACTGCGTTTTTACTTTTATAATGTGTATAAAAGTTAACTTTCAATGGAAAACATGCATTTTTACTTGTACTTTTTATGTATAAAGTGTACCTTATACATATATTAATACTAAGAGCAGTTGTTTTTAAAATATGTTTTTAAAAAGGGAATGTTATTTAAATTTTTAGTACCGAAGAAAATTAGATTTAACATAAGAAACAAACGCATTGTTATTCTTAAAATAGGAAGAAATAATTCAATCTTAGAAAATAATCGCCATGGATGCTTTTTTCTCTACATTTTAAAACT
This sequence comes from Uloborus diversus, assembly GCF_026930045.1. Classification (NCBI taxonomy): domain Eukaryota; kingdom Metazoa; phylum Arthropoda; class Arachnida; order Araneae; family Uloboridae; genus Uloborus; species Uloborus diversus. The sequence continues at coordinate 29,418,953 of NC_072732.1, forward strand.
GAGTTACGATTACGATTGCTGCGTTACGATCCTGAAATTCTCCAGAGACTTTCATGCACTTTCATTGACTTTTTAAAGCAAGCTACTCAATTGACCAGATTCAAAAGCATGAAAATGCAGTCGTATATGATTTTCTTATCGTTAACTGTTTAAAAAAAACAGATTGGAATTTTAAAATAAAAAATTGTAAGATACATAACTGTACTTAAAATACACCACCAGCTCAGTTATTCCAGGTAGCTAAACAAACTGGTAGCTAATTCTACATTAGCTACCAGTTTGTTTTGCTCTCTTGGCTCCCTTAAGAGGATTTTCGGAACCAGCTCATGTGATTCCTATTCCGGGCGGATGAGTGCTAAAAAGCACGACTCGGTATGGAATAACTGAGCTGGTGGTGTATTTTAAGTATTTCTGCCTTAGCCCTGGCTTAGGGCGGTAACTTACTACAAAATACCATGCCTTGCCATCAATCTTTGAGTTGAGCCGCACCATTGCTGCGGTCACTCATCTGGTGTGCTAATTCTACATTAGCTACCAGTTTGTTTGGCTCTCTTGGCTCCCTTAAGAGGATTTTCGCCACCAGCTCATGTGATTCCTATTCCGGGCTGATGAGTGCTGAAAAGCACGAAACTGCAGTCCTCGGTTGGAATAACTGAGCTGGTGGTGTATTTTAAGTATTTCTGCCTTAGCCCTGACTTAGGGCGGTAACTTACTACAAAATACATAACTGTACTTATAATATATGTGCAAGAATCAGAGGTATCATTAACGTAGAACAGTTAAAACAAAATTGTCTCGTCATTTTGTGCAACTAAAGAAAATGATTGCTTGCACAAAAAAAAAATATTGATACAAAAATGTTATAATGTCCTTGAAGTGTTTAGAAATTTTACAAATACGACGCCTGATAAACTTTTATGTAAGATGTAGCTGATGATATTTGATGATAGAAATTTAATTGGATTTTTATACGATTTTCATTGAACTGTAATGTTTCCTTCGCATTTTTAAACTTAAAAAACATAGCGAAGATAAAATTTAATGATAATTTTGCAAGCAAACTCATAGGTAAGACCTAAACTTCCCTGCATAGTATGGATGAAAACTGTTAAACGATTCATTGAGTTGAAAAGATATGATGTTTTTTTTTTCTTTTAAATAGCAGAATATTTGAAACAAATAAATAGAATTGTTTGTCTGGCTTTTAAGATTTTATAGTCGATTTTTTAAAAAAAAAAGTAACACTGACGCGTATGATACAGCAAATTAAGAAGAATAACTATGAACGACTCAAGAAGATTTTGGAAAAGTTCATTTAGAATATGAAAAAATAAATTGTAGTTAAGGAGAACGAATTTAGAAAGTGATCTTGAGGAAAAAAGATGCCCCAAATCATTGAGTAGGAAAACTACTGGTAAGTAAAAGCTGTATGACTAAGCTGCCAAAGGTATTTTCATTTCAAATTTATTCATTAGAAAAATGTCCACGAAACTGTAGTACTTCATTTCCAAACTCTTTACGTCAATCAACAAAAAACCAAAGAACATTTTCTGAGTAGTTAATATGCCACTCTTAATCTGCGAGGACAATAACTCAGAATGATTTATTTCGTTTTTATAGGAGTCATTTGATGAATATACGAAAATTGGAGCCAATTGAATCATAACTGTGCGATATATTAGTCTTTAGACATAAGGTTCTTTGGCTCACTTGCCTCATTGTATGTCCAACCGAATATTTAACTTTAGTCATCAAAAAAAAAAAAAAAAACTTCTGAATACTTGACATGTTATCTTTAATCTGCATTAAGAAACAGATCCGTTTTCCGTTATTACCTTTTTGTCGGTCATCCTCCTTTTATAATTACGCAAATAGATGATGATGAAAACTGCACAAAAGAGCAAGCGCAAACATTTCAACTTTTGACACCAGAAAAAAATATCTGCCAGTATGTTTGAAGCAAACATTTTAATTCAGCCAACAAAAAGAGAAGAAATTTTTCTGAATAGTTGACAAGCCATCTTTAATCTGCGAGGAAAAATAACTCAGTTCCGATTTTACAAGGATTCTGAGTTCAAGCTCATGCAAAAAATGTGCAATGATACATTCCTCTCGGAAAATCATATTACCCGGCGAAACTAATACCATCTTCCGTTCCTCGCTAAAGCACGTTTCATGTCTTTGTGGGTCAAACTCTCAACGGGTCCTAAGAACGCACTTACAAAAGGCATTTTGCTTGCTCATAAATAAAAGCCAGAATGACAGAAAGTCAAGACAAAGCTGATAGTTTTTGCTTTCTTTTATGTCTCAGTTGGCACCGGGACGAGGAATCAATGATTTATAAACAGTAAAAAGTATGTAAATCTGAGGTGATATTTTGGAGTTGAGTTGGTGGCTTTTGCATTTTAACGGTCTCTGGTTCACTGGATGCTTTGGTTTTATGAGGCTTTGCGAATGTTTATCGAGATACTGTCTCGTAGTTTAATGTTTTTATGGCCCTGTTTTGTATTTAAGACCCTTGGCGAGAGATAGGTTTCGTTCGGTGTTTTTCTAAATAAAACGTAAATGTATATTTATGCTCATGTTTAAAGTGTTGTATGAGAAAAAAAATACCAGCACATAAAAGATTAACATTTTTTAAAAAGTTGTACAGAACTGTTAGGCAGATGTCGTGATTCAACTGTTTGAAGTTTAACAATTAATTCTTAAAAAATAATAATGTTGCTTTATCAATTGCTTGATTTGATATTTCATCAATAATTTCTCAATGAGAACGAAGTGTTTGGGTCCTTTGGTAAACGTTTTGGAAAAATTTTATTGAAAAACTGAATTAGCCTTACTGAACTGAATTAGCCTGAATAAGCGTTACAAAATATTAAAACTCTTATCAAGGGCGAAACCGTCAAAACTTATTTTTGAGATTTGAATAAAGAATGAGACCAAACTTTAAGTAATGTACTGAGATTGAGCTCTTGATGAACGGAAGTAATAACTAAAATATTTAAGTAAGAGTGGCAGAGAGAACTAAAGGGAAATTTATTTTTTACTGAAGACAAAACCGATCAAAAAACAATTCTATTTTTTTTCCAATTTTACAAGCATAATGTATACCAGTGCATTTAAAAACATTATAATTTTGTTTGAAGCAATTCGAATAAGAATCAAACAAATCCTTGTTAATACTCTGCGGGAGTAATAGGGTACGTTATCCGAAAAATTGCATAATGTGGTCCATGTTTTGAACTAGATTACTTTTAGCACATATTGTTTTCCGTTTTTATTTATTAGAAGTTTTAAGGCCATTTTAAGCCATTTTCAGTCTCTAGTGTTTATAGTGGATCAAGCTAGATACAATTAAATCGATACAATTTTTTCTAATATGAAAATGATTGCTAATGTGTTCATTAGCGATTTCATTTTGTCGACAAAATTTAATTTATGGGATTTTTGGTAAGCATATTTGGGATCTGATTTCATTTAGTCTTGTTTGTTTTGTTAATTTTCTCTTTTTACTATTTAATCTGTCTCTTGTTCACTCTCGTTGCTTTTACCGGTTCTCATTACATCCAAAAGTTCACTATTTTGCATTGCAAAAGGGGTTCTCTGTAACCCAAAAACACGTGTCTGCCGTAATCTGCTAATTTCGCGCGTCAAAACGTTGTTCATTACCATTTACTTTTCTGCACAAAGGTATTTATTTATTTCTTAAAGGACTGTTGGTTTGAAACGCTCATTTTTTAAAACGATATTTGTCCTAAAATGATTACGTGATGCTGTACACAAAAACATACAATCTTTATTCATTAAACGTTATAAAAAAAATGACATGCTGCCAGCAGTTCTTTTTTAGTTGAAGAAGCTGGTGGGAAAAATATCCCCTTCGTAGAGAAGACAGTCGGCAAAAAAAAAAATAATAATAATAAAATGACACATTTTCTTTCCATAGAAAACCCAACAAAATAGTACCTATCGTTTAAACTGGACATTTTCAAGTTTTGAGTAAAACGCGTTCAAAGATAAGTTTCTAGGTAGGCTTTCAGTGATTTTGTTTTAAAATAATGCTGTGGTAGCAGCACCTATTAGTAATATCTTTTGTACTAAGACAGAGGAGATGTTCACCTATTATTTGAACTATTTATCTCCCAATTTTTATTTTGCTCTTTACATCCATTTGCTGCTAAACGCCTCAATTGTGCTTTAGATGAAATCATTTAACAATGTAATTAATACAGAAATTAAATTAATTGTTTTATGGGCTAGTGATTGGAAATTGTCGTTAAGCGAAATCGATGTTTACTTACATCATCTTTTAATGTAGAAAAAACATCAAATAGTAAATTGTTAATTAACGCACTCATTTATAAATGTCTGCTTCAGAAACCAAGTAAGTTTTATCTCACACCTTGTATTGTGACTGACACGAATGCGTCTTTTTTTTTTTTTTACTGTAAATAGCAAATAAATTATTTTTTGCTTTAATGTACAAAGTAAAGATTTAGTTTATTTCAGAAAATTGCTTTCCACTGTATTTTGAATGTAATTGTTAAGAGATAGATCGCCACAATGTGTGCCTACATCAAATCATTTTATCAAAACTTCCACTTCTAGTATTGAGTTTTAGTGTTTTCTATGGTGATACACTTTCTAAAGACGCATGTGTATTTAAAGCAATATTTATCTTATGTACATATTTACTGCATTTTTGAAAGCCTCAATTGCAGTCACACAGGTGCACATAGTAAATGTCTACAAATACTCTTGAAAAAGGGAAAACGAAAAACGACGGTAATTGTATTTGGTAAATATCTCTCTCTCTCTCTCTCTCTCTCTCTCTCTATATATATATATATATATATATATATATATATATTATTTGTTGTTATCTTTTTTTTTTCCTTTTTTCGTATTACCAATGCAATTTAACTATGAAATCTTTAGAATGCCCATGGAAACACAAAACTTTACTTCAAACGTAGCTGATAAATACTATTCAAAAGGGATTTTTTCTTTTTTGCGTTTCAGATCCACACGTATTTTATTAATAGTATTGCTGTAAATGTCAAAGTATTAGTCACCCTCGAATTGCGTTTAAATATGCTTTTAAAAATTGGACTTAGTATTACAATAAACGGTATGCTATACAGAATTACAATTATTACTTTCATTTTTAATATATTAAGTACACAATGTTTACTGGAGTACAATCAAAGCAACATTACTGACAAACTGACAATAACTGAGTTTAAGAAAAAAAAATGGACTAATACTTTACATAAGCTTCATATTGTTGGCATGTAAAATATCTTTATAATATCGGAGGCATCAGAGGAAGTTGTTCTAGAAAACAGAAAATTCGATGATTTTCATAATGATATATTTAAAGAAAATTTCTGTAAGAGACTAATCGTTCATCCACTGCAAAAAATTATAAAGAAGAGCTTTATAAACTTTCACTAACAATTTGCTTTCATTTGCGTCCACTAGCCTATTATTTATTTTTACAATTTTGTTTTTTCATCTAACTGACGCAGTGACTTTAGCTAAATCCACTTGATCTTTTTACAAAAACAAAAAAAAAATCTTGTATTCATTGCCTCAAAGGATTAAAAAGAGCATACATTTTTTATGATTACATACATTCCTTTATATCTAGAAAAATTTATAATCTTTAAGAACTAGATAATTCTTTCTGAGACAGTAAGATACTAATAAAACGTAATTGAAAATTAAAAAAAAACGTTTTAAACTTATAACATTTGTTTCTATATGTGTACCTACTTAACGCAATCAACAGTCGGTTGCTAAACATTTCTAAGTATGTATAAAAATGAACAGATCATCAACAAAAACAACAAATAGCTAAATAAGAATCGGCTTTTCCTAAATAGTTAAGTTTATACTTGATCTATCAATGCTATTTGATCTAACAATATATTAATTCATTATAATAAGCTATGCGTCGTACAAACTTTTACGCGCTTCAAACTGAGCAAAAGAGCTTAGAACCGAAAACTTTAAAACATAAAATCTACAACTACTGCACAATTTTTTTTTCCATCCCTCTATCCCCCCTGAAACATGGATTCAGATATCCTCTCACAAAACTTCTAAGAAACCCACACAAAGCGCAACTTTCTTTTCTTCCCAAGGAAAAAATGCGCCAGAAATAGACTTCTAATGCACCAAATTGGAATCTTCTTCTCTTCTAAAGAAAGAAAAGCTCCCTCGAAATCAAAATATATGACTCTTGGTCGTGCTCAAGGTTTCCCAAAACTTCGCTTAACCCTGTTTCAAATCCCCGGATCTGTCAACTCAAACTCAGTATTTCATAACTCCAGTCCCCTGAAAAACTCATAAGCGCAAGTTTTTTTTTCGCGTGCAGGCAAGGAAAAAGGCCGCGGCGGCTGGGAATAAAATGCCCTCCTCCCCCTAAAGTTTATACGCAGGGCTTGTTTATTACTTGGAATTGTTTCTCGGTCGAGTGTTTTTCGTGTTTTCTTTTGTATTCTCACATTGCCCCATGGCGTAGTTGCAAATCAAAGTATTTTCTGTTGTCCCTTTTGTCATGGGCTTTTCTTGACTTTAGCAGTAGCTGTTGGAAGTGCTCTCATAGCCTAAATGCTGTTAAATGTAATCATTAGAAATTGTTTTATTTAGGATAAGTACATTAGATACAAATCAGGAAAAGTGTAAAAATAAAAATAGCCTGTAAACGATGAAATTAAAATATTGATAAAGCGTTTAAAATTGCAAAAGTTATTTCCAAAGAAGTTTGGGAAAATCTATTAAAAATTCACATTATAAAATTGGTAAGGGAATAAATGTAGTATAAGAAACTAGGTTGCATAAATTGAAATCATCGAGTATTTCATATAACTCTGCTATTGCAGGGGAAAACATAAAAATACGAAAAAATTCGCTGAAAAAAAAAACCATAAGAGACCAGTTAAGTAAGGACCAAAGTATAGCGTTTACAAGGTGTTAGATTCACACATTACTTGCTAACAACTTAACTTACTAACAACTTAACATTACTTTTCACCTTTCAATCCCAAAGTCCCCCCGTACTTGCAACTATTTGTGGCTTGGATGCGACCCTGAGGACAGCTCTGATTTTTTATAACCAGGCCAGAAACCAATCAATCCCTGGTCCAGCACAATTAATTCTTACCGAGCTATATAGAAACCACTTTTAATTTTTTTTTTTAAATTATTATTTGTAAGTTAATTATGTACCTATCTACGTAATTAAGTCAAGGCAATATGTACCGTCCTGTAAAGAAGTCGGCTTTCGTGCTATATCGAAACCGTCTTATACAAGACTATTAAATAATATAAAAGAAGGCAATGTGTACCGTGTTATATCGAAGTCAAATCTTGCGGTGTAAAATTTTCTGATAGCTAAAACTTCGTTTCAAGTTGCAATAAAACATGCTAAACACGATATTTACTTTTATGAAGAAAAAAAAATAAAAGAGGATTAATAAAAGAAAAACATAAGAAAAAAAACTTTATCAACGCCATTCACAAAGAACAACGCGTTCTTTGAAAAAGAAAGCCAAAGATTTTCTGCAGAAATAAAGTTTGTCTGAGCAATAAGACAAAAAAAAAAAAAAATGAAATAAATTAAAATTTATAGAATTCCCACGATTTTTTAATATATATCGTTTGTTAAATGAAGCTTGGTGTTATTTTTTTTAAAGATGTTCTTTCCTACAGTGAATCGAACGAAATTGATTTTTTTTTAAATCGTGTTGTATCAAAACCGTGTTAAATAATCGAAAACTTGTACTGTGTCATGTCGAAACCGTGTTTTTCAAGTACCGTGTTTAAGAAGGGCGCCTGTACATATATTCTTAAAGATTTATGTTCTTACTAGTGGTAACCGCACGGCTTTGCCCGTAATAGAAAAATTAAAAGGTCTTTTGGTTCGCCTGTATATTTACAAATAATGTGTGGTGAATTTTCTCGCCAATTGGCCTGTGCCCATGTTACGGTTCCATGTTATGATAATTTCCTAACTTACTCGTCTATCATATGATAATTTTGCTCTAAAAATTGGAATAGAAAAAGAACCACATCGAATTTTCAAAAAATCGCTTCGAGGTGCACACCCCATGCTACAAACTATCTTTGCGCCAAATTTCATGAAAATCGGCCGAACGGTCTAGGTGCTATGCGCGTCACAGAGATCCTGAAAGACAGAGAGACTTTCAGCTTTATTAATTGTAAAGATAAAGATGGCTGAATGCTTAATATATGATTCTAAATACAATGCAATAATAACCTGAAAATCGTTTACCTTAGCCTGATTCTGAGGTACAAATATAAACTGAACTAAGAAGAATACAAAATCTACCCAGACTCAAAGTATGAAAGATAAATGAACTTGAGTACCATCTAAAAATCCATAAAGATATAGATGCACGAAGGTCAGCTTTGCGTTTACGAAAAAGAAAAACGTTTCTGCGAAATTTGAATGAATGAGAGTAGGGTTGGAGAAAGGGTCGATATTTGTAGCGTTACCTTACCGCAATGTCTCTGTTGGTGCCAAGAAAGTTAAAATGTATGTCATAGCTTTAAGGAACTCAAAAATACTGTTGCTACGTCTTTTCTGCATGAAAATGAGTCAGTGACGTATTTATGTATTTGTTTCTGTTTGGAATAATTGCACGGTTTTTATTTTTTTTTAAATTCGACAGAATGATACTGATTAATAACAAGCTGTTTAAATTTTTGACTTGAAACTGTTTTAGAGGAGTGTGGAGCATAGTGATATAGTTAAGATGCCTGAGCTTTTTCAAATTGAAAAAATTTTAAATTCGTTTTAAAATTACAGTACTTTGAGAAGTAACATTTTTTTTAAATAATAAAACTGGCATTCAAACATAACTTTTATTTTTGGCAGTAAATTTTTACTTTCGAAAAAGGGTGTAAAATGTTCGCTATTTTTTTCATGGGGGCAAAGTGAAAAAAATATTTTGCTAATAAAATAATATGTGTTTGGTAGTTAAAATATTTTTGAACAAAAAGGTGAGTAAATAAAAGATTGAAGAATGAAAATAATAGAAAATGAAGAAATAGACGACAAAAATTAATAAAATAATTTATCATTTATATGAGAAAAAACAATGAATAAATAAGAAAATAAGCGAATGAATGAATTATTAAGTGAATTAGTGCATGAAGGATGTAAATAAATAATTTAATAAATTAATATGTAAGTGATTTAACAAATGATTCAATACGTAAACAAATTGAACTTTTCTTCGCCCCATTCACTTTGCCCAGCATGTATCTCATTGTACAAAATATTTAAACAATACAAATAAGCTTAATCTTAAATAAAAAAATGCTGCACCGAATATAGATTAATACTTAAAATGTTATTAAAAAGAACCTTATCCTCATTTATGTAATAGTCAATGATCGAGTAACGCTCCTGACGTCATCAACAATGAAACTCGCGCCACGGCGTGATAATTTGATAATATGTTTTGGTAATGTTTAAAATGAAGGGAAAGGCTTTTTTGTGACAAGGCTGAACTCGATCCGGTAACTTAACTGTTTTGCTTGTAAAACTCATTTCAGGGGAGTGAAGAAACGAAAAAGGTGTCAGTCATGAACGCTATCTTCAGAAGTTTAGGGTTTATCCCCTGGAGTTAGGGTTGAAATTTCAACTATCAAAAATCACCAAACAGGCAATTGCTTCAAATGTAGAAGTAATTTTCACCCGTCATATCTTAACGGACGGTTTTTTAGTCATTTAATAATAACAAAAGGTGTTTTTATCTACCACAAATTATTGCAATATGATTATTAATTGTATTCAATAATATTCAAAGGTAGTTTTTCAAAATGATATGAAAAAATATTCAATAATCTGCTAGGTTAGATTTTTAAATATATTAAGAAATTTTACATTTATCCATGATTTTCGAAAATATTTTTTTTTTTTCCAATTGCTACGGCCACGTTATTTCACGATTTTCGAGAATCATTTTCAAATTGCAATTTATTTCATAATCGTCATAAATATTTTTGTTTCAAACTCGTTTTTTTCCTATGTTTCATGTACAACTTATTCCATGATCTTCGATAAAATCATTGGACATTTTTTAGGTATATTCTACGTATTACCTTCGAAATAAATTTTAATTTTATAAAGTTCTAGTTTTTGCAACGATGATTTTTAGCCTCTTTAAAGACAAAAATAGACGCAATGACAGTAACTAGAATGAAAGTCATAATATTGTATCTATGGTTAAACTAAACAGGTTATAAGCAAGCTCCTTCTCTACAGACAAACACAAATATTTTGAATTTCGTAAGGACTTTTTCCATAAATATTGATAAAGATAACTGACTTATGACTTGAAAAAAAAAATCGCGTGATCACTGAAACATGAAGTTCCAGGTATCTTTCTAACAAGCAAATCCCAGTTTTCCTGACTTTTTCCTCAACGTTAGAAGAAAAAAAAAAACTCCCACCCTTTATTTTTCATAAAAAAACAACAAATGAAGAGAGAAAAAATGCATACTAAAAGATTCCGCCGAGATAATATTCCGGAGAACCTTTTTATCTTGTTTTTTTCTACCTTTTGGCCTTTCCTATTTTCCTTTTTTAAAGTTTTTTCAAGAAACCTCATTTTGAAGTTTATTCATAATTTAAGCTTGAACAAAATGGAAAAATCTAGATGTTAGAATACTTTTTTCGTCTGTTTCAAAGAAGAAATGGACTTTTTTCGTAATTTATAGAACAAAGAAGCCTTTTTTGCTTTTCATTTTATTTCATTGCACTGTTTCTCCTTTTTCTCTTCGTTTTATTCAATTATTTATTAACTGCGTATTTTTTTTTTCTTTTGCATTGATTCCCGTCTTGTTTTCGAGTTCATTAAGAAGCAACAGTTGGAATTAATTTTAAATTTTGCTCCAACTTTCTCGGCAGCAATCTGTTTCCTCAACTCTTCCAATCACGTTTCTTCATGAAGGATACGGGGAATGGAAATTAATGCTGAATTTTTAATGATGCTTTCCTTAGTTTTTTGCACAGTGATATTAACTTATATATGTTAAATATATTTTCAGCGCTAAATTTAGCATATTTTACATTAACTAATATTTTGACATAAGTAATTGAAAATTAAATATGAATGAGAAAATGTTTCTTTGATGTTGCGAAAAATTAAGGTTTGTTTGTATTTTGAAAATTGAATTAACTGGTAGTTAATTATTTCAAAAATAATATCATTTCTTGTTAATCGTTCTTTATATTTTTTTTACTCTGAATGCTTCGTATCGTTGAAACTACGTGGATCAAAAATTAATAAAACTAAAAAAATAACAACAAATTGGATCAAAGTAAATTTAAAATGGGGATAATATTTTATTAACACTTTAATGATAATGATAATAAGAAGATGAAACCGACAAAAACTGAAATTGTAGGGGGCAGAAAATTATTTTTGGCTCCAATTATTCCAAACCAATTTTTTCTGAGGAAAATTCGGTGAGGCTTAACTTCTTTAAGATACTAGTCGCCTAGGTCGTCCATGCGATCTGTCAACTGAAATTTGTTGGGCTCTGAAAATAATATTATCAACAGTAATAATAATAATAATAATAATAATAATAATAATAATAATAACAATAATAATAATAATAATAATAATAATAATAATAATAATAATAATAATAATAATAATAATAATAATAATAATAATAATATTTACAAAAAAGATTAACAATGCTGCAAAAGAAAATAGTTTCTATAATTGTTGTCAATACTACTGTAAACTTCGCACCTTGCGTTCTTAGATTGGTGGAAATGGAGAAGTTATTTGTTAGGTGTTACAAAAGTTTGTACCGTTGCCTATTTTTGTGTGGTTTCTAATCTACGAAAAATATTTCAAGTTTTATTGATATTCATTTGCTTTTTAAAAAATTTGTCATTCGTTGCTCTAAAGGATGATTTTCCTATCTTTACATGAGGTAATAATAAGTAATGCTTAGGAAACGTTTTCGCTGAAATTTTCAGTGCATATTTATCTGTAAAACAGTTTTTGTTACAGGAACATAGCTGAGGCCAGAAAGCCATTCGCGCTCAACGTTAAATTTAATTTGAGTAAAACAATCCAATTGCGTTTAATGATTTATGACATTTTTCGGTTTTTGGATGAAAAACGCATCAACCGTTACTTAATTAAAACTCTATTTGCAAACGCAAGCAATATTTTTTATGAATATTTAACTAACCTTTTTTAATGTACCGAAATTTAACTTTCCTACAGCATTCATGTAACCAAAATTATTGATCATTGCAATTCATTTTACACTAAACTCCAGTAACTAACAAAGTATTTGCAAACAAACTCGTTTTGCCACAATTTTAGATTTTCTGAATTAAAACCATCATTTCAGTTTAAATTCGTTGTTTACTCATAAAAGTTAAAGTTGTATATTCGGATTTCTGTTTAACAGATCCTGCTAAAAATGCATAGAGTTGAAGTAATGACAAATTTTGGATAAATGCGTTTGAATCGAGATACATCATCCCCATTCCAATAGTTTTGATACAGCAGGACACTATTTTGGGAAATTTCTGACTAATTATCCGTTATAAACTCAGGCATCCCCAGTTTTGCTCATATTATGTTGTGTTATCCTGTGGAATGTAACTTGCGTTTAAGTATTATCGATATTAGATCCACGTTACTGCGAAAGAAATGAACCAACAATCCGGTTTAAAAAATATGAAAAAAAAAAGCTCACTTAGAATTCTATGACGTCAAAAGGACGTAGTAATTCAAAAAAAAAAGTCAAAGTGACTTAAATACACAATTTCACTATTTCAAACATTTTATATTAAATGGTTTTGCTGCATTTATTGGCACAAACAAGAAGAAAACATCCTTACGTATTGTTCAATGTTAAGAAATCATAATTAATAAATCCATTTAAATTGTATTAGCTAGGCTCAAAGTCATCCTGTTATTTAGGGCACCTTTGAGCGACTTTGGAAATGGGCTGTGACATAAACTATTTGAATAAAAATAGTGCCACTTGGAAGCAAAAATAATTAAATTTCTAGAGGTTTAAAAGCCATCAGTTAGTACTTGCTGCCTCACAAGATTTCTATCTTTTATAATACTGCTCAAAATGTTACAATGTACGAATATCAATTTCAACATCTTCAACAAAAGCTCACAGACAGTTTCTACAGAATGATTAAATGATGCAAAAAGCTGTGTTTAATATTGACTGATCTTATAGCTAGCTGCCACAATAAAATTTGTTGCTCACTTAGCATCACCTAAGGGGCACGAGTGATTTTAGAAATATTTCGGACACGAGTAACTTTACCCTCCTTTATTTGTCAAATCTGCTACGTTGATCCTATGATATGCACTGCACCTTTTCAAGTGCCCAGGGTTGGAACCAGAAACTCGAGGATTTGGTGAACTACTCAAATTGTATTGGACTTCCGGAACTCTAATAACAACTTATTAAACTCACCATTTTTCTCTTTTCTTACTTGTTGGTTTGCGTGTAACGTTTATCTTGTTTTCTTTTTTCTTTTTTTTTTTCTTTTTTCTTTTTTTTTTCATTATAATTATGTTCTTTGCTTCTTTGTCAAGTTGTAGACTACCAGATATCCACGGATTTATTTCTGGTCGAAGTAGAGAAAAATATATTGATAACTCTTTTTAATGCAAAATAAAATATAAAAGAGCTAATTTCAAAACCGTGCCAAGAGGGTGCAACTCTTGGTCTTCTACTTTTTTTAAATGTCAACTTTTGGAAAAGAAAGTGGCACAAAATTGACAAATTTCTCTCTAAATGACCCTAAATGACTGTACAGCCGTGGGAAGGCAAAGAGCAAAATCAGCAAAAATGAGTTTTTGAGGCATTTGAAGAAACACGTTTTGGATTCCATACTAATAATAAGCAATTGTTGGAATGTGAGGGGTTTTTTTTTTCGAGTTTTATTTTCAGCGAAATCAAAAGAAGCAAGCTTTTACAACAAAGCTAAAGTACAATAGATGAAAAAATGCAAGAAGAAAAAGAAAGAAAAATTAATTTGAATTTTGACATTTTGAATTCAAATTATGTTCTTCGCAATCACGAGTGTGTGTATGTAGGCGTGTGTGTTTGTGTGTGGGGGTATGTGTGTTTCTGTGTAAGGGTATGTGTATGTGTGTGTAGGCATGTGTGTTTGTGTCTGTGTGCTGGCATAAGTGTGTGGGTAGTTGTGTGTGGGGGGTCTGTGTATGTATGTGTAGGCATATGTGTTTGTGTCTGTGTGCATGCATGAATGTGTGTGTATGTTTTTGTGTGTGTATGTGTAGGTGTCTGTATGTAAGCGTGCGTGTATGTGTTTGTGTGTGTAGGTGTATGTGTGTGTATGTGTTTGTGTGTAGGTGTGTGTGTGTAGTTGTGTGTGTATATAGTTGTGTGTGTATGTAGTTGTGTGTGTGTGTAGTTGTGTATGTATGCGCGTGTGTGTAGGACATGGATGCATCGGTTTTCGCTATAGGAGCAGCATCGTGAGGAGCCGGTCGATGATGATGGTGCGGACGGTGGCGGTGGGAAATTAAAATGATAGCTCGCCAAAAACAGTCAAATAAAAGCAATAAGCAATCGTGATTGCTCAAAAAAAAAAAAATTACAGAAACAGCGCTTTAGCTTCATACAGCAGTGTTTATTTTAAACCCTATTTACAAATATCAAAAACGTGGCTATGAGATGAATAAATATTGTGTTCAAAATATTACTTTTATATACATTACTTTTTCAAAATATGATATATTTACATATATACAGTGTTGGCCAAATTATTAGACTAAAGACAGTTTTTTGTTTTTGTTTTTTGTACACTATTTGTACTAAAATGCTATTTATTTCACTGTTAAAGTACAGTACATACTGTACACTGGTTATTACGTTATTTTAGCATAATTTAATGTTTGCAGGTGGCAGCACTGTCTGCTTTGTTTATGTTCTTTGTTTATCTACCTACCAGGAACATAACCTCAATATGCTTAAACAGTTCACTAATTCTTTTTATCAGTGTGTTCTGTTATATTTAAAGTTAGTTTCAGGTAATTAGTGAGTATGTGTATGTGAGTATATATAATAGTGAGTACAAACAATTTTTTACCTCCTTTTTTGAAAAGTTAAGAAATGGTGTAAACCTTGTAAAAAGTATGCCAAAAAGACTTAAAATCCACATCAAGAACAAGGAAATGCATACTAAATATCAGATAATTATTTCACTGTTCGTTAATGTGTCTATAGTTATGTAATCAATAAAGAATTTGCTTTTAAAACAGTCTTAGTCTAATAATTTGGCCAGCACCGTACTGTTTTTAATGCAGGTTTTTTTTAATGTATAAATTTACTTCATTTACTCCATTATACATAAAACACTTTTTTATCTGAAAATTATCAAAATGTGCCATTAAATTTTTATGAAAGTCTTATCATCAAAGAAACGTAATTTTTAGAAAAAATTATGAATAAAAAAATAAAAAAGCAATACTCAGGTATCACAATGGCAGTTGCTTACTGTCACCAAACGAAGTAATTATACCAACTAGGTAATAGTCAGCAATTTAAAAACTGTCATGCACATATAAGTTCTTAAATGTCTTTTAAAACGTAGATACCATTTTGTAATGTGGAATCTTCCATCATTATTTATTCCATTACGTAGAAGACACTTTTGATTTGTTTCATAATAACACTCAAAAATGCAATTTTTCTCAGTAATTGCATTTGACATCTTAATCATCCAACATTTTTAGCCTTTGGAGACAATTATGAATGATAAAAAACCTTTATTTAATAGTCGTTATGAGCAGTACTTACACATCCCCCAAACTGGAGTAATTGTGCAAAGAAAGACGCAAGAAAATCAAGTTCATCTTTTCTATTTTTTCCCCTTTATTTTCTCGAGGTTTTTTTTTCTTGATCGTAAGCACGCAATCGGGGAACATTATTGGCAATGCCTGTGTAAAGAAGTTCATTTCTTTCCTAAAGAGTTTTAAATGCCGAGAGGAAAGTAATTTCCCTACGTCAGGGATAACTTTCATTTATTTATCCCCAGTGGGGAAATGGCTTTTGTCTGCGACAGTAATGAAGTGTTTAGGGGGTAAATTTTTCGTTTCCATCGGGGATTTTCTGCATATTGAGATGGAAGAGGCGGTAAAGATCTTTTTTGTTGACAAATGGGGTGGTTTCCTTCAGTCAAAAGTACTACTTTTAGTAATTGAAATGGATAGAATGAGCAAAAAAATTACATGGACCATGAAAATACTTTCATTTTGCCAACAGTTTTTTTAAAATTAATTTTTTTAAATGTCCGATTTTTCAAACAAGGCGTGATCTTTATGAGGTCACAAATGATGCAATTTGACGCATCTTTCTACTACGTTTCCACGTTATGATAATCAAGCAGCGAATTAAAATTGCGCTCTACGCTTGCTATCAACCCTATCGTTGCCAATACACGTGAGTAAAGATGCGAATGAAATATTTTGTTCTGTGAATAGCAACATTGAATGGCATTTCATCATTTGTACAGAAGTGTAAACAATAAAAGCGCAACGATTTAAGTAATTTTTAAAAAATATTAAACTTAAATAAATTATTTAAAAATGGTCAGATCCTATGTTTTTAAGCATGCTCTTTCAGAAAAAAATACTTTTAAAATTTTGGAAACGACCACATTCTCACATAATCAATTATGATTTTAAAGGCAACTCATAATCAGTATGTATCACTATTGACACTTTTATTTTCTCACAATTATGTTGTGAAAAGTTGATGGAGAAAATGCAAATACTTCCAATACGACATTGTATAAATTCTGATTCACTGTAAAGCGAATGAAATACTCGCAATATCTTTCTGATGAAACCATGCCCTTACTAATGGAAATATTTCAATTAATCAAAAATGCAAACTATACTAAGAATACAATAATTTGTAATTATATTAAAAATAAGCAAACTTTCACTAAAAAGGAGAAATGAAGTCCAGGGGTGTTTATGACAGAGTACTTATTGATCAGAGGTGGACCCTGACCCTACTTTTAGCGCTACAGTATTTATATACTTTAAGTCCTAATGTAACTATGATAAAAAAAAAGGACTGAAGAATAGGTAGTAACGGCCTTTTTTATTGGAAAAATTGTAAGTTAAATGCTAAACACTTGATTTTAAAGCCTTCTTGCTATTAATATGCCAATAAGATACATATTTTTAATGTCAATCAAAGACTGTTAGAAAATTTGTGGAATCCAATCTGTGGAAATTAAAAAGTCACCCTTAAACAAATATATTTTCCCCACAGTATTACTGACTAAATCATTGATCTTTGGCGAGAAAAGTTTTCAATAATCAATTCAAAAAATAAACATTGTATTAATGAAAAAAAAAAACAATATTATAGTAAAACACTATAGCATCTGAAGAACTTAAGAAAAAAGTTCCCAGATTTAAACCTAAAGAAAAATGCATAATAACTTGATTCTGTATTTGTCTGCAAAAATTTCTTTCAAAAGAACAAGCTATACTTTTATAAATGGCTTTAATATAAGGTGTCTGTCAAATATATGCGTGAATTCTCAATGAAAACTTATATTTATTTGAATTTCATTACTATTGTTACGAACTTGAAAGCTGCTCTTTTAGCAGAATTATGCAATAAATCCATTTGCCGGAAAGATATTTTTAATGTGAAATTTACATACTTCAAAACTTTTAACTTATAGTTTATTTCGTATCAAAATAGGAATAGGCCATGCAGTATGCTTAATTATATTTTTCCTACAAAGAAATGAAGAAAGAAAAGAATTTAGAATTTTACAACTCAATGATTTATTTGTTTGCGTTAGTGACCTGCTTGAAATATTACCGTTGCAAATATTTGAAAAAATATTCATTTATTTGTGACTTTTATTAAGAGAGTTTATAAAGTCTTTTGTTAAGAAATATTACAAATTGACGAACGGGAGAAAATCTCAATTTCGTAATTTTATATGAACTGACTATCACAATGTTAACTAAATCAAATTGCGAAATATATATTTATGCGTTACTTAATTTAAGTTCTTGCGAAATATCCACTCTTAAATTTAAAACGATAGTACTAGTTTCCTCACTTCAAGAAATTTATAATGCTTTAAATTGGTGTTTTGTATGAGGAACAAGATTTCCTTTTAATGTTGTTTAAAATTTCCAAATACTTTTGTCATAAAGAATATATACTATCTAATAAAAGAATATAGTATAATTTTCAGATCCTTACTGAAAAAAAAGTACATTTTATTACTTTTAAAATAATTTTAAATATTACTCAATTAGACACAACAACGGAAAGGATATTTTGACATTTTAGTGTATAATCGATTAAGATTTGGTGAAAACACTACTAAATAAAAACATTTTGAATTTGGTTAACGGAATTCCAATTTTTGAAGACAATGAATATAGTTCTAACAGCATAAAAGCACCACCTATAAAACTAGTATGATTAACTTGTGCGCTGCCATGTGAATTTCTTATCATTTTACTATTAAATAGTTTGATGCTTTTTTCATCTGAAAGCATCAAACTATTTACGAATGCTTTTAAATATATCAGAGCAAACCATTTGAATTGAAACTGGTTAATAGTAACCGCGGATCACGTATTCAAACTTTGTATTACTTGTTTGTTCTTCTAGTAACGATATTACAAGTATAATAAACTTTTTAAAAGTGATGCGTGGATGATGTTTAAAAAAAAGTTTTATTCATATTGTTTTCAAAGTGTTCTTGCTTATATATGTTTTTTTTTTAATTTGATTTATAATATAATCAAAGTTAAATGATTAAGATGAGTTTAACTGCGTAAAATATAAAGCCGTTTTCGCAAATTTTCTAACAGTTTCTAAGTATCTAAGAGGTTAGTAAGCGAATTATATTTTTAGATATTTAATACTCAAATTTTTACTCCACTTTTCACAGTTCTTTACATACGTAGATGCCGTGTAGAAGTACATGCTTTTCGCGAAGTTAAGAAATTTTCAAACAGCATTCAATTTTAAAACTATGTTTCAATTTTTCTTACATATAAAATACTAAGTGGAAATATACTGAGTTTATGGTAATGATGTTCGTTGTCAGTCGTTGTATTTAAATCATACATTATTCTTTGTATGTTCTTTGTACCAGTTGTGTTTCTCGGGCATGCGATAAAAAACAATTTCATTTTTGAAAATATACTATGTTTACATACTCACGCAATCTTCAGCTAGCGTATTTATCATCCACATTTATTATTTAATATCGCTGTGGACTATTATAATAAACGTTCCTTTTTTTGGAATAATAAAAAAAGAAACTATTGTGCAAATAATGGGAATTCTAGAAACCTTTTAATAAAAGATTGAAATTTTTAAACACCGTTTGGTAACGCATGACTGCTTTCAAGTAGAAGAAAAAGGTTTCTGGGACAACTGAAGGGAGTATGGTTGCTATGGCAACTAGGTAATAGCTCCCGAAACGATTTTTTCAAGTAATTTTTCGGAAACAGATGAGTCTTGGGCCAGATTTCAAAGTTTTTTTCTCATTATTTTTTTTCCGAGCCTTATTTTCTTGCGTGATTTTACGTTAATTTTTTTCCGTAAGCGAAAATGAATTAAAACGAAACATTTCATTTACGTTGTGCTTTTCCAAAACTTTCTTTTTATGGGGCGTGTTTATATGTGTGTGTGTTTTGTTAATGCATTTAAAAGTTCATTTATCTTTTTTTCCTTGGCAGTAGCGTGTTTATATCGATATTTTTTGGCTTAAATGGGTGGATTTCTCAACGTTTATGTTTTTTTTTTTTACTTTGAAAAAATTTAAACGAAAAGCACGGTAAAACTTTAAATTGAAGAAGGCACTGGAGGTATTTTTTCTACTGAAATATTTTCATTTGTTTTTCAATTACATTCCTTTATTGAAGTTAAAACTCTGTTTTGCATTTGCACAAACACTTAACTTTTGGGTTTCATGCAAAGAAGTAATTTGTTTAGCTGTAAGAAGGGGGGAAACGAATGTTTCTTGGTAGAGAATTGGTTCTATGAATCTAAAGTAAGTGCAGATAAAGAAAGGAACGGTGCATGTGATCAGTGACTTTTTTCCGGTTTTAAAACACATGAGTAAATGAAGATTTATTCTTGCTGACATGGAAGTTAATGGCTTCTGATTGAATCTTTTCAATAATGTATCTTATTTACATCCCGAAAAATTCAGCTCAAACCTATTCATAATTTTTCGGTTATCGTAAACCGATTCGAATTTGTTTGTTTTGTTTACCTTAAATAAGAACTAAAACCTTCCTAAATGTTTCACCTTAAAAAAAGGAAATTGTTGTCCAAAATAGTTTTAAAAGTTGTATGGATTGAAATTTTTCATTTTATTTTTCTCGCGCTTGACAGGTTTTGACGAATTTTGTTTAGTGGCATCATCGTAATTAGTTTATGAAAACATGGTCACGATGAAAAGTGCAGTAATAATTAGCAGGAAAATCTTTCCATGACTGCAGATATGTATATGTACATGTGTGCGTGTGGTGTGTGTTTGAGAGTATTGTGCGTATGAGTATTTTATTATTATTATTATTGTTATTAATTTATTGAATATTCAATAAGGGGATTTTGAGCAGCTTTGATTGATGTCTAAATTAGGTAACGATGTTATGAATAATGTTTAAAAATCGATTGTTTTCCAAAGCCAGAACTCTAAAGTACGTGTTATGAAGGGAGACTGTTGGAATTTTAATTTTAAAAAGTGTTATGAAAGAGTGGTGTATCAAAAAAAGAGGTAAAATTTAAAAGTTCTTGACAACGCATGGACAATTAGAAAGCATCTTCAAAATCAAAATATAATAATAAAGTAATGCAAAGATTTGAAAATTAGTATCACCTCATGCTATGTGATCTGCGGATGCTAGGATCTAGAATTAGCTGATTATAGTGTTCTAAAATTGCAGATATATTTTGGTGTTATTAATTTTTTGTATATGCTCAAAATAGTAAAAACTTCTGAACAATTGTTTTTTTTTTATTTAGGTACGAACGTTATTCGTCAGTGGTTTACCGATGGATGCAAAACCGAGGGAGCTATATCTTTTATTTCGGGCTTACAAGGTAATTTTTGCATACTAATATTTTTTTAATTATTTACTGCATTGTGTTGGATTAAGGTTTTAAGCTGTTAGTATTCATATATTTTAACGTTTTTTGAATTCAAAAACTCAAGTACTTCTTTAAGGCTGTATTTTTGAATGCAAATTTCGCGTACTAATGCTTGGTTTTTATTTTTTACAACATATCAAATTTGTGTAAATTTTAAGGCAGCAATTATTAATTGTTTTGATTGTAACGTTTTGATATTAATATTTTGTTTTACTAATTACTACATTGTTTTAATACTCTTAAGTAGTCAATTTCCATATACTTTAACGGTTTAAGAATGCATCAAACCTGAATTTATGTATCCTTTTATGTCCATTGTTTTGTATGTTTTGCTGGTATAGCATGTGTTTCAAGCATTATTGTAGTAACTAGCTGGTAAACAACGTTGAAAATGCATAAATTGGCAATTGTTAACTGTTTGCTTAACGAAATGTCTTGTCACGAATTATGAAAAACGTTTTGACTCTTAGTTCCATTTTGCCTTTGTTGTTAGCTATCCCCTATTTTTATATTGAAACTGAGATATGTCTGCACTTAGTTGCATTTATTTACATTCAAAAGAGTACGTGTCTGCAATCAGTTGTTTCACACTTCGAAAGAATAGTCATACATTTTTTTTAAAATTTAAATAATCATTTTCTTCGCACAGAAGCTTTAATTGATAGAAAGACTTAAAATTATTTCCAGCTTAAATCTACTGACAAAGACGTTTAGCTGAGATTTGGTAATCACTGATTGTATATAGATTTATTTTCTTATAAACACGGCTTGTTTATAAAGGAAATATTGCCGTAGTGTAGTATGACGGGATGTCCTTTATGTTTGTGTATAAACTATCATTGAACGAAATCATACAGAGTCTCTGATGAATAAATATGTGAGTGATGTAAGGAAACTAATTTTTGAAATCAGACAGTAGAAGTTAAAAGTATGGCAGACGAGCGTAATAATAACTCGCATATTGCTTACGATTCTGTCTGGCAATAAGCAGAAGACTTGATAATTCAGATTGCATTTATCGAGTTAGAATGCTGCCAAGCGAAATTAATGACAACAGTGAGTGAAACAAACACAAGGCGAATCTTTCATATTTTGATATACAGATTATCTATGCGGCTTAATTACAGCACAGAGTTTCTCCTGCAAAAGCTTTCCCGATCAATTAACCTCTAGCGGCAGCAAACAGTTGGCCAGCCCAGATTCGCAAGTCAGGTTATAAATTAAATAGCTGGCAAAGCTCAGTTCCGATAAAACCGAAGACCTAATTGAGAAGGAGAGGAACGCGTCGTGGCACGTGTCACTTCAAGGCAAAGTGTGATATAATTGCTTTTCAATGTTCGCAATCGCGTGTAATTAATTTAAAACCCATTTACGAGGGCATTGTTCGCTGGGGGGCGCCTCCAGACTCTGCAGGTAGGAGGTGGGGATCCGGGCCACCTTTAATGTGGTTAAGTGCTCGATTAATAAGATTCATTTTCGATGGATTTTGTTCTCTCTCTCTCTCTTGGAACTTGTTACTCTTCGGCGAAGTGAAGTTCTTCAGGCTTCCTACTAATTACGTATTCCATGCTAATGGGGCAAAATTGAGTTAACACTCAAGCTTCTCAAAGAAGTATCAAAGCTATTATCTAACCCATAGACAATGGATCTCCCTCGATTTTATTTATTTTTTTTTCTTTCCACGAATACAGATTCTGAGCATATGATTAGCAAAATCATATTAACCAATAAGAGTTTTTTGGGAAATATGTACCGCGGGATGAAGCGGGATTCTTTTGAATGATTTGCGTTCAACCAAAAGAAATTTATGAAACAATATGAAAAGTTATGTTCTAACGAAGATTAACTATATGTGTAAAATTGGATCGAGTAACTAGTTTCTTATGAACACAATTAACTTCCAAAGATTAATTTTATTATTATAAGAAAATTCAGATGCTATTAGATGAGCATTGTAATGAATATGTTTTTGATTAGCTAACCCTGCTTAAAAAATGTGTGGAGGTTAATATTCCATATTGCATTCTTACATAATTCGTCTTCTTAATGCACATCTTTCAGTAACATGGGAGTAAAGAGAATATTTAAAATCACGTGACTTGCAATATACCTATGAAAACGAAAAGAAAAGATTTAAGTCTAAATCGTTTCATAGTGAAATAAAAAATGAATCTTGGTTGCTAAAAAACGAAAAACAGAAAAAGAAAACGCTTAATTACGTCAAAATCAGTTAAAATGAAGTGGATGTGTACACTTACCCGTTGGTACATAAAAATAAATAAATCTTATTACCTCATAGCAGTAATAATGTACTCGTATGCGATTTTATGCGTAGTCATTGAATTGCTTCGTATTAGAATCTACATACTTGATTGGAAAAAAAAGGGCAAAGATATTCTTTTTTGTGAAGCGCGACAGCAAAAGTAACCGCTGTACAGTTTATGTACTTTTTTGCACAAGTTTCTTGAGAACCTACAAGGTACTTCCATGTCCATCCCTTCACCTGTTTCAAGAATAAAAGTCGATGAAAGGTGTATTTTAGAAAGAAAGAATGAGAGAATTTAAACTACGGATGTAAAAATGTTAACTTTACCTAAAGCTTAAGGAAAATATTTCTTAAATAAAGACCTCGTTATAAATTAACAAAGAGTAACAAGGATAAAAAATATTTCAGTAGAAAACTGGTTATGCAGTGACGCAATTTCTGTACTTATAGTCAAGTAAGTTTATGTATTAGATGTCTAAGAATCAACAACCATTAATACAAAATTCAACAAAATACTAAATTACACGATTTTGGAGATATGTTATTCTGCACATTTCCTGAGCAATGTAGTGTTTTAGCATATTTTTTTTTAAATTTTAATTTTAATTTATTATTTTTTATATACGAGTAAGAGTATAATAAATATAGCATTCTGGAATAAATTAATTGCCAAAATGATCAAAAATGTTTAATTGATTCATAAACATAGCTTCTTAAAAGAATCAAAATGTAGTCATGTAGTAACAGGAAATATCCAACGCTGTTTAGCACAAATAAGTTACTGAATATTTCTTTTTATTGCTCAGCACAAAGGTATTTATTTATTCCACCCTAGTGGCACCCGCACGGCTTTGTCCGTAGTAGAGAATTAAAAGGTCTTTTGGTTCACCTGTATATTTACAAATATTGTATAATGAATTTCTCGCCAATTGGCTTGCTCATGTTAAGGTTCCAGGTTATGACAACTTGGTAATTTACTCGTCCATCTTATGATGATTTTGCTCAGGATGTATGAGTTGTTCTTAAAATTGGAATAGAAAAAAAAAATCGAATTTTCGAAAAATCGCTTCGACGTGCACACCCCCTGCTATAAACTAATTCTGTGCCACATTTCATGAAAATCGGCCGAACAGTCTAGGCGGTATGCGCGTCACAGAGATCCTGAGTGACAGAGAGTGATCCGGACAGAGAAATATCCAGACAGAGAGACTTTCAGTTTTATTATTAGTAAAGATAGTCATGCAGGTTCATTCTTATAGTCAAGGGAGTTTCAAATTTAAATGTTAAGCATTAGTAAATAGTACTACTAAATTCAAAAAAAAAAAAAAAAGGTTCTTTAAAGTAATGGGCCATGTGTTGTCCAAATACATTTTACGTTATACATAAAAACATTATCACCTAAAAGTACAGAAAAAAGTATTTTTTTAAGATCTTAGACATAGCTGCTTATTCAAATAAATGTATAATCAATTGATGTCACCTCAAATAGGTATTATTCATTATTCCCAATTCAAAGTTCTTGTATATCAAATTTAAGGTAACATTAATATTTCTTTTTCATGTTCTAGAAACAAAATAACGTATTTACTGTACTAATTTCCCGGTGTGTAACCAAACTGGTTTTAGATTAGAGAATATAGGAGAGCAACAAAAGGAATTCAAATCCTTTCTTAGTTAAAGAAAAGAAAGCTCATCTAAGGAAATAGCTTTCCATTACCTAAGCTAGCGAAAGTAATGCGATTTTGTTCTCTGTAACGTGTCTCATAGTGTCTTTATTAAGACACTCTAATGAGTGTTTTTCAGGTCCAACTTCTTAACGGAGCATTCCTAAATGAATGCACACAAAAACACAGAAAAGTCAATGGCATTAGACGTTCCTCCGATAAAAGAGAGAGAAACCGACCATAATTAAAGACAGAGCACCCTCTTTTCTTCCCTCCATATTCCTTTTGCTTGTTACCAGTCTCATCGGTTTTCCAATATGGTAGGAAGTCTGATACAGGAGATGACCGGGACTGTTGCTAACGAAGGGGTGGCTGAGAAATTTGATAACATCAGGACAAGACGGACGCGTAATTAAAATGCCTTAATATCTTATTTTCCGTGGGGAAAGAAATTAAACGAATGGAAGAAAAAAAGGGGGAAAGATAAGGACGAAGATCATTACAAAGAAAAAAAATAGATTAGTAAAGATCAAGATAGGTTTTTTTTTTTTTTCTTTTTTTTTTAAATTCCTGTGTGGGTTCACCAAGAATAATGAAATGCCCATGCTTTGGTGGGTTCTTTGATGTGGTTTTTTAGATTCGAGCTCAAACTTTTAATAACAGCCGATGTAGGACTTTTATTTAACCGAAAATAGAGGAAAATCGAGAAAAATGAGAGATCATTATTGAGCGGGAGTAATAAGAGAAGGAGTTTGTTATCTATATCCATTACGGTGATACGGAAGGTAGATTTTGGATATGTTTGTTCTTTTAAAACTTGCCCTAATGCTAAAAAGCCTATAAAGTATTTTTTAAACTTGTTTCATTAAATGTAAAATAAAATGTAAAATTTGTTAAAATGTAAAATAAACAATTATAATAATAATAATACAATAATAAATAATGATAAGTATAATAACAATACTATTAATAAACAATAATAATAATAATAATACATGCTAATAATGATAATGATAATAATGTTAATAATGATAATAAGGATGATAATGACAAAGAGGATAATGAGGATAATAAGGATAATGATAGTAAGAATACTGAACTTAATGATAATAAGGATAATGATAATAATAATAAAAAATGATAATAATAATAATAATAATAATAATAATAATAATAATAATAATAAAGATAATAAAGATAATAATAATAATAATAATAATAATAATAATAATAATAATAATAATAATAATAATAATAATAATAATAATAATAATAATAGAAAGAAGAAGCAGAATAGCAGAATAATAATAATAACAATAATAATGGAAAGAAGAAGCAGCAGAAAAGCAGAATAATAATAAGGATATAACAGCTAAAATAAAAAAGGGAGAAATCAAAATAATTTGAAATGAGTAAATACCTTTTCGCTAAAAGAGTGGCAATATATTTTGGTAAATGCGAACTTAAATGAATATTTTGTTAGATGAATTTTATGTTCAAGAACTTTGAATCGTGTAAACGTATGATAAATAAACTTTAAAACTTAATTACAGTAACAGATTTCCAATGTAAAATTTAAGCTTGAATGGAAGGAAAAGGATACAAAATAGCAGCGATTTGCTTCAAAAAACTACGTAGCATCAAGTCATTCTGTAAGAAATTGCTTTACCTCTTCATATTTGCAGAAAGAGTAACTATTATTATATATATATATATATATATATATATATATATATATATATATATATATATATATATATATATATATATATATATATATATATATATATATATATATATATATATATATATATATATATATATATATATATATATATATATATATTAAGACCCTTACATTCATTACATGTATCATTCATATTAAAAATACAAACGTTTATAACTCTTTCTTCTGTTTGGTACATAAATTGCTCACGTTTTAGTGAAGCAATCAGAAAATTATCTATCTTTGTCATTATTAATAATACTGAAAATTATATTTTAGCTGTTATTACAAGATATTTTTTCTTTGCACTTTTTGAACCGGATAACCAGTTAGCTGATCAGAATCCCTGTAATTTTAACCATTTTTGAGCTAAAATGAAATTTTTAGAATTATAGTTTATTTTTTTCATTTTCTAATCATAATCAAAAAATTCCTTCTCTGTATATATACTACATTTTATGTCTGTTCCGATAAAGTTATTTTTTAGACAAAAAACTTTGACACCTAGATTTTTTGAACTTTTTTCTTTCCTTTTTCTGATCGAGTTATTCTCTCGAAATGTACAACAGGAGGAAGCAGATATATAGACCGGCAATGAGACCTACACACATACATGCACTTTCTCACTTACTTTTTTTCTTTTAATATTTTGTTTTCGTTACTTGTTCATTGTTTTACGATACAATAAGCAATAAAAGTGATTAGGCTATGAAACTTCAATGTAAATACGAACACGATGAAATATAAAAGCAAGTCCCGATAATTTTTTTAAAACTATCTGTATCAGCCCCTTAGAAATATAATATACACTTTATGTTAACTATTTTTAAAAAGTACTGCCTTT
The DNA here is from genome assembly GCF_026930045.1 of Uloborus diversus. NCBI lineage: Eukaryota > Metazoa > Arthropoda > Arachnida > Araneae > Uloboridae > Uloborus > Uloborus diversus. The sequence continues at coordinate 29,446,681 of NC_072732.1, forward strand.
GTTTACTAAAAGTCAGGCGTAAAATAGATATTTAGCTCTACGAAATCTTATCTCCATTTCAAAGTTTTTTTTTTCCTTACACTAGCTCTCAAATTCGAGAAATCTAGCAAATACGGGTGACTCAACTTTATATCAATGCATCGTGAAATATGGTAATCTTCCGGATTTAATATTCCATATATTTTCTCGAGTATTATTTCTATTTTATTATCTACATAAAAACATTTCATACTTCAAATTGATTTATTTTTCCCTTTTTTAGTTAAATATTTTTTTTTTCTTTTCTAGTAAAAAATCAATCTTCTATGGCTTAAGAGCTTAGTGACATAATTAGAAGTGTGATCAGTACTATGCGGACGTAGATAAATTAATTCATTAATTTAATTAATGTCATATGCTCTATTGAAAAATGAAGAGATTTTCATGATGATACATTGTATCTCATTTAAAAACTGATACTGACAATTGACTTATCTATTTTGTAATGACATTTCTATTAAAAACTCTTTTTTTATTTCAGGGCTATGAAGGATCCCTCTTAAAAGTCACAAGTAAAAACGGTAAAACATCATCGGTAAGTATTAATCGAAAACTTATTAAAGCTACTTTCAAAACAATTCTCATGTTGAAAAAAAAAACAAATCCCTAGGATTAATTACTTATTTTTGCTGTTGCATATCCCCAGATATTTCCCGAAAGAACGATACAAGGGCGCAATTCTAAATTAATTAATTAGCCCATACAGGCTCTTAATTCCGTTTTCCCTTCGAACAAAATGCTAAATTAATTAGAAATCTCAGACTCGTCCAGTGACTAAGTGGGCCCATTGTAAATATTTGATACTTTAATCACTTAATTGCAATTAAGTGGGAGTTTCGATGGAAAAAAATCCATCGATGCTAATGAAACTTTAGTAATTATTATTTTCACCCTTTTTCTAGCTATTTTTTAGTTATTTTTTTTAAAAACATAGCCTGACATTATGTTTTTTTCCTAACGACAGATATTTGTTTCATTTTAGCCAGTTGGTTTTGTAACCTTC